>NC_133325.1:762225327-762352827 GCF_042186555.1 Aquarana catesbeiana | reverse complement strand
TGCAACAACCCGCAGTTTTTTTTTTTAATAACTGAATGGAAGCAACGACGGAAAATGAAGACTTTTTTTTTTCTCAATTTCAAGATTCAAAAAGCTATATTATTTATAGATAGATAGATAGATAGATACCTAAACATGTTTTTCCTTTTTTCATTTTCTTATTTTTTGGTTGATTTTTTTTTTTTTTACATTGAAATTCAAGTTTTGACATTTTTAATGTAGAGCTACCACTGTAGGAGCCGCTGGATAGGATGGGTCCTCCATTCTTTGTCTTGTCCTTCTCAAGAACCTCAGCTCTCCTGACTCACCAGGTTGATTGTACAAACATACAATATCACAAGAAATCACTGAAAGTATTACTGACAGGGTTTTTTTCAGCAGGAACGTGGGGGATTATATATAATATATAAAATGACAAGGGCTGTTGTGGGTGTCCTAGAGGTTCTATTGATGCTGGCTGCTGGGAGATCTATTGTTGCTGGAGGGGATCTATTTTTTGGGGGGTCTATTGTAGCTAGGGAGGTCTATTGCTGCTGGCTGAGGATCTATTGTTGCTGGGGGTGGGTCTTATGTTGCTAGGAGGGTCAATCGTTGCTGGGGGGGATCTACTGTTGAGGGAGGGGTCTATTGCTGATGGCTGCTGGAGGGTCTATTAATGCTGGGGTGGATCTATTGTTGCTGGGGGGGGGGGGGGGGTCCGTCATTGCTGGGTGGATCTACTGTTGAGGGAGAGGTCTATTTCTGCTGGCTGCTAGCATCATTGCTAGCTAGAGGGAATCTATCTTACTGTCTTTCTTGTTGTCATTAAAGTGGTTGTAAACCCTTTAATGACAACCACATTTTACTACAGGTAAGCTTATAATAAGGCTTACCTGTAGCTACGAAATTGAATTGATTGCATTGCCCTCAGGTGGCAATCAAACACCTAGGTATAAATGTGCCACATCCTATGTAATCTATAAATGCTGAATAAAGAAATAATGGACTTTGTAGGCACGTATAAAAATATATAACAAATTTTAATAATTCACATAAAATACATACATATACAACACATAATATATGTGGTGGAGAAATATGGGACACAGTGGTTTATCCTAGAGCTTTACACTTGACTAATACATCCTGTGTGGCAATATTGAAGAAATGCCCACACTGAAATGTATGCATTCCTCTTGGAAGTTCCCACAGTCCTCATAAATTAAAAAGAATTGCTCGCTCTACATGTTTCGCGACCTAAAATGTCGCTTCTTCAGGAGCTTCAATAATTCAATAATGTGGTGCATAAACAAATGGTCTAAATGCTCATCTATGCTGGGAATGAGAATTGGTTTTCTGATATGAAAGATTTAACAAAGTGTGCCGCATCATGTGAAACATGGAATAGAGAGAAACCCCTGGGGGTGGGAATTTTAAGGCACTATCAACATACAGTATAGAAAAAAATAGTAATCATTTTATGAAATAACTATCTAGAAAAATGCATGTAGTAGTAAACGAAATTTGGACATATAGACATCAAAATTGTGCAGATTAATGATATAGAGATCCTATACCCAACGCGTTGCAAACATGAATATAGTCTCCTTCATCAGGAGTTTAACAGAAAATATGTACTCTATCAAATACAAATAGTCAACAATCAATTGAGCATGTGTAGCAATAACTCTCGGTGGAGCTGCTGGTTTAAAGCGGGCTGTTACCTTCACTCTCGATACCTCTGTTTCCCCGGCACCGGGTCTAGGGTTCTGTTGAGTTTACCTCTGGGCGATGCAAGCACTGAACACTCAAGTATATTTTTCCAATACTTTAATGAACAAATAAAGGAAGTAGCAGGAAAGAGGCAGAAGGAAAGCTGCAGGGAAGCTCAAATACCTTTCCGTAGTATTCTTCAGAACATTCTTTGAAATTGAACACTTGTAGTTAAATAGTCTCCCCTTTTTTTAGGATCTAATCTTTGCCCACCTGGATAGGCCTCTCTCACTTGCCTGATAGCCAGCACGCAGCACGAACAAAAGTCTCTGCCACAGACTTGTTTGGAATGAAACCCGTACGATCCTCTGCCACAGGATGTATTGGTTTGTGATGAATGTCAGACACAGCACTTGAACCTTTAAGCCAACCCGGCAGTACTATGCAGTAAGACTACTTTAGGATACGTCCTCCAACCGAGTCACCAGGCCCCTCTCCAGACCAGCACTCTACATGATCCTTCCATTACGGGTCCTCCCCTGGGATCTTCTCGGTTGTCCAGCTTCTTCCCTCTGGATAGACAGCTCAGGACCGTTCCTCTGCTGCTGTGGTAGGCCCCAGACAGGCTTCTGGGCCCACCCACACGCCGCAGCGACGTGGGCCTCCGGAACGGAGGACCACGAGGTGGTACTCTTAACACATACCTGTCGGCCAGGAGGGCCAGCAGGTGGCTGAAAACGAACCCCCAAACATGGCGTCTGTCCCATAAATACCCTCTCCCAGAATGCAACTCGGAGGACCACCTCCACCGAGTTGTCTCCGGGACAGAGGAGCACTCATATGCT
Organism: Aquarana catesbeiana; assembly: GCF_042186555.1. Taxonomy (NCBI): domain Eukaryota; kingdom Metazoa; phylum Chordata; class Amphibia; order Anura; family Ranidae; genus Aquarana; species Aquarana catesbeiana. Next base: position 762,350,290 of record NC_133325.1, on the reverse strand, counting down.
TCAACACGTTGCTTTTCCAACACTGGCCCATGGTGACAACGACACTCACCGGCACAGTGTGGAACCACATGCAACTCAGCCAAGCTGGAACAGAGGCAAATCTAACTTCCTCTAACAAGTGATCCACTAGATTTACCTATCAGCGGTAGATCAAAAATCTACCAGCGCTACACATGTTTAACCCAAATTGCATTATCCATGAGGAAAAGTGCCATTGACTTACATTTTGTTGAATTGCACATACATAGAATCATCCAAATCCATTCTATGTCGGGAATGCCATGACCGCAGAACAACCCCCTGCAAATGGAGATGACAACCAGGGACACCAGGGCCAAGCGGTACCCACAATAGAGGCACAGGTGTCGCGATATGGGGATGCACACGTAAAATATCAGGCAGTATACCTCCACTACTATGCGTGTCGCCTTAAACCAGATGCCTTAAACCAGATGCTTTTCAATCTTGATTGGCTGGTCCAGGATAAGGAAATTAGATCAGAATCATGTGTGCACAGTCACAAGGCGTTTACAAGCATCCAGTACCGGCAGGTTTAAACATCCACTGTCTGGGTATGCACTGGTTCTAGATTCCGGGTGTGAAGCTGCAAGTTTTCTGGTTCCAGGGGTAGAGTGGACATCAGCTTCCCTCAGAGCGCCCACTCCTACCTGTAGTACCCCGGATATCTCCTAAATCTGCACGGTTTAGGAGATATCCCCTTTATCTGCATGTGCCACATGCGCACTGAAGCAACGGCACATACGACGTGCCATTGCTTCAGTAAAGCCTCGTACACACGATATGATTGTTGGCAGGTGATTGTCTGTTGACAGACTGTTGTCCTAAAATCTTACCATTAGTACGCTCCTTTTTGACAATTGTTGTCCAACTTTCCGCTAACAAATGTTGGATGGCAGGCTAGTAAATTTTCGGCGGACAACGGCTCCACGTCTGATTTTTGTATGGTCAGTACACAAATCCGTCACACAAAAGTCGAAAGTACAAACACGCATGCTCGTAATCAGTGCTCACCAAACACGAAATTAGCAGAAGGGGCCCAAAGGGTGGCGCTCAAGAGCTGAAATTCCTCGTAGTACGTCATTACGTTCTTGTCTGTGGCACGACAGTTGTGTACCGTTAGATTGCAAGACAAGATCCTGGCACACGCCCTTTTGCCAAAAATCAGATGCTCGGTTGGCTAACAAGTGTACCGTGTGTACGAGGCTTTAGTGTGACGTCATCGCAGCTCCAGCCTATCACAGCACCGGAGCCTGCGATGCCCGGAAGTAACTCCGGGAGCGATGGCGCTGGCCGGAGCGGTGTACAAGGACCGCTGCGGGGGCTTCAATCTAAGGTAAGAAATTCATAATGAGCTAGTATGCTATGCATACTAGTTCATTATGCCTTTGTTTTGCAGGTTTTTTTTTTTTTTTTTTGGTTAGTGGGTTTACAACCACAAATTCCATACAAATTACCACCTAAAAATAGTATTTGATTCTGTATCCTCTAAAAGGGGTGATACTGGGAGGTAGGGAAGTGGTGGAACCAAGGAACGGTGCTCAGAGGTGGGTAGGGGGCAGAGACAAGAGTTGACTCGGAAGGGGGGAGTTTCTGCACCTATTCTGAGAAAAAAAAAGGCCCTGATTACTTAGTACCCAATAGTAGTGCTATATCAAAGAAAACAGGCACCAAACCATGTAATAAGAGCAGACTTAATATATTGTCACCCAATAAGGTTGGTAACTAGGCAAGCATAAAATAGATTAACAATGGAAATAACACAATTTAGCATACAAAGTGATTAAGAGTAAGCACTAGGCATAAGATGACATTGGCATCTAGATCAGCATAAACAGTACCAAGGACACCTCAAGTGCAGCAATGAGCAGTAGTATATCTACTGGATGTTGGAACTATAGTGTCAGACAGGGGCGTTGCTAGGTCTACAAAAGATCTGGGGCTAGAGCCCATAGCAGCGTAGTAAGAAAGTCATACGCTTGGGCGGGCATACACATGTCTATACAGTAATATACGTGTGGGTGTATATATATCCCCAGAGAGCCCACCGCTTACATCAGGGTCCCCAGAGAGCCCCCCCCCCTTACATCACCTTACATCAGGGTCCCCAGAGAGCCTCCTCCTTACATCAGAGTCCTCAGAGAGCCTCCCCCTTCCATCGGGTACCCAGAGGGCCCCCCCACTGACATCAGGGTTCCCAGAGAGGCCTCCTTACATTAGGGTCCCCAGAGAGCCTCCCCCTTAAATCTGGGTCCCCAGAGAGCCTCTCCCTTACATCAGGGTCCCCAGAGAGCCCCCCCACTTACATAAGGGTCCCCAGAGAGCCTCCCCTCCCCTTGGGGCCCCTGTAGAGACTCGGGGCTATTGGCCTCAGATTCGGGGCTATAGCCCCAAAAGCCATCCCCTAGCAACGCCCCTGCTGTCAGAGTACAATAATAGTGGCAATGCTAGTCTTAGACCGACTGGGTATGTACTGTCTAAAAAAAAAGAAGGAGGATGGTAGTGGAAGAGCCAGGGGAACAAAGGGGGCTTGCAGAATAATAATTAGAGGAGGAGCCGTTCATAAGCTGTTCTTCTCAAGGATATCGTTGGAGCCCTTTAACAACGTCTTTGCACTTAACGATAGTCCCAGTTAACCTGCATGCAAAATAGGTATGGTATCGTTTTGGCACAGGTGCAAGGTGGATGTGGATTAGATGCAGTAAAGGTTCAGTATAATGTGGTAAAGGGTTTGTATAGTTGAAGTCTAGGTTCGGAGTTAGTGCAGTATAGAGTGCAGTATGGGTGCGGTACGGATTAGGTAAACTTTGTGTCCTGCAGTCAGTGGCCCAGTCCTTACTAGCAGTATCCGCAATGGGTGAATAGCCCTCTCACCAGTCCCTGGGATGCTGCGGTGAGCTCTCGCATAGAAGGGGGCCCCCTCAGCTCAGGCTCTCAGCAATCAGCAGAGAGTGAGTGGGCGCTCCAGTCTCCCTGACGCTGCGGTGCTGTGATGTGATGTGGACGTTGCTGCACTGCCCCGGTTGTCCTTACTCCCAGTTTCAGTCTCGGATCTCCTCTGGTATAGTCAGGGCTTTTTTTCTCAGAAAATAGGTGCAGGAACTCAACCACGACCCCCCCAAAACCAATCTTCCCCCCACACACACACCCTCCAAAACGCATCAAATAGTAGGTGTGGTCAAATTTCACTAAAAGTGCAAGGGTCTTAAAGGGGCATTAAATACCCAGAGTGCATTAATTACAGAGTGTACTGTTCGGGGGAGGGGGATGTTACACACAGAGTGCAGAGTTCCAGGGGTGCACTACACACAGTGCAAAGTTCAGAGGTGCACTACACACAGAGTGCAGAGTTCCAGGGTGTGCTACTTGCAGAATTTGCAGTTGTGCTATGTACACAGTGCATAGTTCAGGAGTGTGCTGCATACAGTGTGCAGAGTTCAGGGGTGCACTACACACAGTGCAAAGTTCATGGGTGCACTACACACAGAGTGCAGAGTTCAGCCTTCTTCCGCAGCTGCTTACCTCTGCATCCCCCATCCACATCTCACTTTCACCCCTCTTCAGCTATGACCTCTGCATGCAACCCCCCTTCCACTGCCCCATCTTCTCCCTCCCTCCCTTAAAGCTGTACCATTTTCCACATGTCTTACTTGTGTTGCTGTATTAAACTGAAGCACCCTGTTGGCTCTAGTACCTCCCCACACACTATAGGTGGCTCCTCTCTCACTTGTAGGGAGATGATCCAGAGGGGGAGTTGGGATCTGCTCTGCACCTGCATCCATAGCTCCCAACTGTCCCTGATTTGGAGGGACTGTCCCTGATTTGGAGCAATGTCCCTCTGTCCCTCTTTTCTCCTCATTTGTCCCTCATTTTGGTCTGATCTATAGAGTTGAATATAAAATGCACTTTTTATCTATCAAAAAAAGTTTTCCAGTCCTAAATCTTTCATCTGATTTCTAAATTGCTGCATTTGTAAATTCCAAAAGCCAATATAAAGGAATAGTAGTGGTAAAAAAAGCACTTGTGGGTTTAACCAATCTTGTTTTTTTGTACAATTCTTCCTTAAGGGGGCGTGGCACTGGGTGTATCCTATGCCTGCATACTTTTGCTGATAGGTGTCCCACATTCCCATCTCAAAAAGTTGGGAGGTATGTGCATCTTCCTTGTCCATTCAGGAGATCAGATCTGTGAGAGCCATTGAGAGACAAGTTGTCCCTTGTAGACACAGAAGCCAGACTTCAATGTTTACAAGTAATAGTGGTGAGCAGGGAGCAGAGGGCCTAAGCCAGAGGTGGTGGAACTGAGTTCCACCAAGTTCCGGCTGAAAAAAAGCCCTGGGTATAGTCTCCAGCTATATCCAGACAGAAGTGCTCTCTCTTAAATGCTCTTGGTGCCAAGAGGAAGAACTTTCCTGGGCATTTTAATAAAAATCCTCTCTCCACTCCTCCTACTGCACAGTGCATGCTGGAATCTGTAGTGTAACCATTATAGTGTAGCCATTATATGGCTGCTGTCTCAAACTACCACTCCCAGCATTCTCAGCATTCTGCATAGAAGTCTATGGACTTTCTTGGCTTTAGCTCTCCCCCTGCTGGTCGGAGGAGGATGGTGCAGCATAACATCAGTATATCAGCAGAGGGAGAGAAGAATAAAGGGCAATGTCTTCTTCTCTATATTGCTATAGCCCAGCACCTGGCTACATTGATATTAAAGAATTCTAATGCCCCGTACACACAGTCGGACTTTGTTCGGACATTCCGACAACAAAATCCTAGGATTTTTTCCGACGGATGTTGGCTCAAACTTGTCTTGCATACACACGGTCACACAAAGTTGTCGGAAAATCCGATCGTTCTGAACGCGGTGACGTAAAACACGTACGTCGGGACTATAAACGGGGCAGTGGCCAATAGCTTTCATCTCTTTATTTATTCTGAGCATGCGTGGCACTTTGTCCGTCGGATTTGTGTACACACGATCGGAATTTCCGACAACGGATTTTGTTGTCGGAAAATTTTATATCCTGCTCTCAAACTTTGTGTGTCGGAAAATCCGATGGAAAATGTGTGATGGAGCCCACACACGGTCGGAATTTCCGACAACACGCTCCAATCAGACATTTTCCATCGGAAAATCCGACCGTGTGTACGGGGCATAACAGAGTATTCTGAGATCTGTAAATTTTTGTGTCCATAATATATATATCATATTGAAAACACAGTGCCCTCTTGAATAAAGTGGGACGAAAGTGAGTTTTGGTAACCTTTAGGGTTCTTCCAGATGTTGCTATGGGTTCCTTGAGCTGTGGGTAATTGGTCTCCAATTTGATTTGATTGAGTGCATGCCTAGTTCCAAGCTTAGTGCCAATTTGCAGAACCAGCAGCATGACACCATTGATCTTTTTAGCTATCTGTTAGGGGGGCATTCTAATCAATACCGTAAGGGAGCATTCTCCCCACTGACTGCCAATGTAAGGAGCATTCTTCCCACTGATCACCAATGTAAGGAGCATTCTTCCCACTAACCACCAATGTAAGGAGCATTCTTCCCACTGATCACCAATGTAAGGAGCATTCTTCCCACTGATCACCAATGTTAGGAACATTCTTCCCACTGATCACCAATGTAAGGAGCATTCTTCCCACTGACCACCAATGTTAGGAGCATTCTTCCCACTGACCACCAATGTTAGGGGCATTCTTCCTACTGACCACCAGTGTAAGGGGCATTCTTCCCACTGACCACCAATGTAAGGATCATTATTCCCACTAACTACAAATGTAAGGAGCATTCTTCCCACTGGCCACCAATGTTAGGGGCATTCTTCCTACTGGCCACAAATGTAAGGGGCATTCTTCCCACTGACCACCAATGTAAGGGGCATTCTTCCAACTGACCACCATTGTAAGGGGCATTCTTCCCACTGACTGCCAATGTAAGAAGCATTCTTCTCACTGACCACCAATGCAGACAGCATTTCTCCTACTGACCCCCAATGAATTGCTTTTAGTGGGGGTTCTCCGAAAACCTAACATTATTTGAAGAGCTGAGAAAGGCTTATATAGAGATATAGAAAAGCATGTGGGTGCTATTTGGAACAGATCCCAAGTCAATTCCTTGACTTTAGGTCCGCTAGTCCCCTCTGCTGTTGCCATTAAGAAAAATAGCAGTACAGCTATCCAAGTATCTAACTTTCTCTTATGCCGCGTACACACGATCGGACTTTACGGCATACTTGGTCCGGCGTACCGGATTTCGTCGGACAATTCGATCGTGTGTGGGCTCCAGCGGACTTTGTTTTATCAAAAGCTTGATGGACTTAGATTTGAAACATGTTTCAAAACTATCCAACAGACTCGAGTCCGGTCGAAAAGTCCGCTCGTCTGTATTCTAGTCCGACGGACAAAAACCGTCGCTAGGGCAGCTATTGGCTACTGGCTTGTTTTAGTCCGGTCGTACGTCATCACGTACGAATCCGTCGGACTTGGTTGATCGTGTGTAGGCAAGTCCGTTCATTCGGAAAGTCCGTCATAAAGTCAGTCGAAAAGTCCGCCGGGCAAAGTATGCCGTAAAGTCCGGTCGTGTGTACGCGGCATTAGAGTTGTGTCCCTATAGCTGCAATGCCCAAAAAAAGCCTGCTTTCTGCCTTTCAAATAGTGCCTAGGGTGGGCTCTATGTGAGGAAGAAAAATCCATTGAAACCAGTGTACACCTCAAGGCCAAAACCTTATATAATGGTGGGTGTATAAGTGAAATGGTGGATGGTGCCATCAAAATCCAAGTCCAAAAGGTATCACCAGCACACCATTGCATCAGTACAAAAGCAGGGAGTTAATTCATAACCAAACAATGCAATGTTTATGGGCCACTGAGGACCCCAGGACCAATCACTGCTGCCTGGAAGGTGTCTTCATGGGGCCCTGAAATGTTACACTGTGTGGTAAATAATTATCCTGCTTGATTGCTTGATGCATATTTAATATGTGCTGGTGATACCTTGCATTAGGGTAAAGGCACTTATTGGCTGCTTTCCACCACTCAAATGTGGCCAAGGGTGGGCTCTGTGTGAAGCAGAGGTACTGATTGGCTGCTCAGGCAGGGGCATCTGATCAGTGCTTTTCCATTACACAGAAAATCCTTGAGTATGGCTGAAAGATGAAAGTGGCAGTGGGTCAGATTCCAGCACAATTAGGGACCTGCTACAGGAGAATGCTTTGGCTGCCTTCTGCCTCTCCACCAGGGCCCGGTGTAGGTTCTGTGTGAAGCAAGTGTAGCAACTTCTAGTGTGTGCTAGAGTTAGTGTAGGTAAACCATACTCTGACACATGTTGTAAGTTGGTGAGTCTTAATTGGGTCAGGGTTCATTAGAGTTCAGGGCTGGGTGACTCATCCTGTCATCCATCTGGTGCCTCCCCCTGGCCTGGAAGGTTGGAGAACCTTCTAGAATTAGAGGTTAGGAGGAGCTGCCATGCATATTTATAAGGTCTCAGCCAATCCCCAGTGGGCTGGCAGGGCGCAGAGAATACCTCATAAATAGACATGGGCCATGCCAGCAGGGGTAGTCAGGTGGAAGATGGAGATGCAATGTTGAGGAGGCTGTCTGTGGCCCTCGAGGAGAACCCCCTAGTCTTGTGGGAGTGTCCTGCCTGGGGCCCGGGCTTGGGTGCTTAAAGAATCCTCCTACAACACATGGGAAGAGGTCTTCCTGGAGGCAAGGGAACAAGAGAGGATAGAGTGAGTGGGTCAACACTGTTGGGGACCAACAAAGGGGGGAGACTGCCACATGTAGCCAGTCTCCCTTGAAGACAGTGGTGTGCTTAAGTCTTCAATTCTTCCCTAAGAGATCTCCTGATAGTCACCCGGGTGAGCTGCTGAAGAGTCAGGCGACTGGGCTGGTGAAGAGTCAGTCGAGGAGCTGGTGTAGAGAGGCAGCCAGGAGGGCTGGTAAAAGAGGCAGTTGCAGCCAGGTGGGTTGGCATTGCCTGAAGAGGTGGTGCTGGGATCAGTGACCACAAAGGAATTAGAAGTGAAAGTTACATGCTGTGTCACTCCACGTGTGCTACTGTTAAGGAAATGTTAGTTCCTGCCTGTAATGGACCGCTGGTGAACTGACAAGGAGACTGTCAAGTTCTGCAGAGGCTGAGCAAGAGGAAGGCTAAGGCCCCATTCACACCTGAGCGTTTTGTAGCTTGAAGCCTGAAGCTACAAAATGCTGGAGGGGAAAAAATCAATTATTCTCTATGGAGATGGTTCACATCTCCATTCCAAAATGCCTGAAGCAAGAAACCCCAAAACGCCTGAAACTTTTCTTTTAGGCAGATTTAAGCGTTTATTCTGCTTTTTCCATTGGTGACCTTTTGACTTGTACAAAATCGCGGCAAAACGCAGTGTAAAATCGCGTGACTTTCTGCCTGAAAACGCTACGCTCAGGTGTGAATGGGGCCTTAGAGTGTGCAGGAGGAAAGTGAAGTAGACTGTATATAACTGCATATATAGGAAGTCGTTCTTGAAGTTTGCTGAAGTCAAGTGGGCATCCCATAAACTCCCATCCCTATCCAAGTTGATAACCCCCTAATAAACAACAAAAACAAAGCTATGGACTGTTTTTAACACCCTCTAGTGCTAGAAATGTAAATTGTTTTTGTAAGGCTCGGTTCACACTAGGGGCGGCACGACTTGCAGGTCGCCTCACCGAGGCGACCTGCACACGACTGCCTGGGCGACTTGCAAAACGACTTCTGTATAGAAGTCTATGCAAGTCGCCCCAAGTCGCCCCCAAAATAGTACAGGAACCTTATTCTAAGTCGGAGCGACTTGCGTCGCTCCCCTTAGAACGGTTCCATTGTACAGAACGGGACACTACTTGTCAGGCGACTAGGTCGCCTGACAAGTCGTCCTAGTGTGAACCGAGTCATAGTGTAGGTACATTTATGCAGGCTTGGCTGGCATCCAAGCTTGTCTGTTTTGTGCTGGGTTGGCAGAAAGCCAGGGAGAGCTTGATGACTCACAGGTAGCATCACCGAGACCCCCCCACACATTATTTCTAGAATGTACTAGACCCTTCTGGAAAAGGGGAAGGGGAGGTAAGCTGGAGCTGCCTGGAATATTCTGAGGGCCCTGACCAATCCCCAACTTGGATTGGCAGGGGGCAGGCCTCCTCAAATACTCAGGGTCAGCCCAGCAGGGGAGGAGTTGTTCGGGTGGAAGCTGGAGGTGGAGTGTTAGGCTGTCGTGGCCTTGGAGGGAGTTCCCCAGTCTGGCTGGGTGACCGTGGGCCTGGGCTCATGTGTGGGCAGGGCCTTCCTAAAACCACTTAGGTATCCTGGCCAGGAGGCACTGGGAGCAAAGAGGGCAGTGGGAGAACACTGCCAGGCAAGTCTCCAGGAGGAACAAGGATCAGCCAAAAGGGCTGGTGAGTGACACACAGTCAGGAGGACTGGGAGGCACGCCTGAAAGAACTGGGATGGAGCAGTCTGGGATGGGTGCAGAGCCAGTCAGGAGAACTGTGGTTGCATGGGCAGTGGAAAAAGGCAGCTGCAGCCAGGAGGGCTGGCAGGGCCTGAAGAGGTGGTACTGGGAACAGTAGCCACATGTGGGACAGATAGCACTAGGACTACCATATTTTGCTACACCATAGGGACCCGCGATCCCTGCCTGCAATGGGCATTTGCTTTGGGCCAGACTGAGACAGTGTCAGGCCGCAACAACAATGCTAGCTGGTCCTGGGAGTGATAGTCTGCAATCAAATGTGTGTGCTGGTGGTGAAGAGAAGAGGTTGTATATACTGGAGGTGTATCTAGTTAGTCCCCGCATTTTTCTATCTTCAGTCAATTGGGCATCCCATAGGTACCCTATCCTCAACCAAGTTATATCCCCTCATTAAAAAAAACACAAAAACAAAGTACAAGGACTGATCCTTGAGTGTGTCTGGAAATGTATGTGCCTGGCTGTGCAGAGTTGGAAGTGGACTGCAATCACCAGTAGTCCCTACCAAGGTACCGCTACACACCCTTGGGTATGGCTGGGAGGTTGAACTGCATCACATAAGTGTGACTGGTCTCCTCTTATTCCTTAAGGGGACCTCAATCCCTCTGATGGATTTATGTTGCAGAAACATTAGCATGACTCCTATAGTAGGATTTAAATTATGGATCAACTGCAGGTTTAGGGTTCTGAGGAGGAAAGGGTAATAATGCAAGGTTTAGTGGGCCCTGTTAGGCAGATTTTCTCCTGCCTTGCAGTGCTTGTACAGTTCGAACTGTGATGTCATCCACTGAGGGACATATGACCATTGAACACCAATGGTGACTTTCCTGCTACCACTGACACTAACAATGGCACACTGTTTCTCCCAGTGACACCAATGATGTGGGACCATTTCTTCCATTGACACCAATGATGACACACTGTCCCACCCAATGATACCAATAATGTCACACTGTTCCTTCCACTGACACCAATGATTGGGGCACTATTCCTGCAGTGAACACCAATGATGGGACGCTTTTCTTCCAACTGACACCAATAATGGGGCACCATTCTTCCCAGTCATAACAATGATGGGGCACTATTCCTTCCACTGACACCACTCATGGGGCACTATTTCCCTCACTGACACCAATAATGGGGCACTATTCCTCCCAATGACCCCGACAACAGGGACCATTTCTACAACTGAAATTTATGGTGGAGCACTCTTCCTTCTAATGAAACCAAGGATGGCACATTATTCTTACTCATGACAACAGAAGTGGGGCACTATTACTCCCAGTGACACCAATGAGGGAGACTATTCCTGCCATAGACACCAATGATAGGGCACTATTCATCCCACTGACACCGATGATGGGGACTATTCCTGCCATAAACACCAATGATGGGACACTATTCCTGCCTCTTGACACTAAAGATGAGGCACCATTTCTCTCAATGACATTAACAATGGGGCACTATTATTCCCATTGACATTACTGATGGGGCACTATTCCCCTATTAACAATAGTGATGGAGCACTACTCCTCCTGTGGACACCAATGATGGGGCACTGTTCCTCCAACTGACACCAATGATGGAACAATATATATAACAAAATAGTGATGCGCTGCCTAAATAACAAAATTTCTACAGAAAGAAATTCATGAGAATATAGGATTAACTTGCAAAATAGCAAGATACTTGGTGCACAATCAAATATTCGTGTTCCCAAATTGGGAATAATACACACTGAAAATTAACACAGTGAAAATAATATAATAAATTGAAGTGATCAAAAGAAAATGTGATATAAAGTCGGAAATTACTTTCAATCATAAAAACACCAGTAGTGCACAAAACTTGAAAAGTGCTCTCCTCCTCCTCAGTATTCTAGCCGCTCACCTCAGGTTCTGACCCCTGTTTCACCAGTAGGTCAGAAAAAGCAGGTTCCCTATTAGATAAGCACCTGAATGACCGCAACATACAGGGATATACATTGTAATACTGACACATAATCACACACATAGGTTGGACTTGATGGACTTGTGTCTTTTTTCAACCTCACTTACTATGTAACTATGTAACTATGTAAATCACCCCCGTGGATGCACAGGTTACGAAATCGTGGATTTCATATTTTTGCCTGTACTAGTAGAACAAAACTCTTTCCTCTTTTTAACATTCTTTTTTGCATGATGACAACCCTTACATCTGCCACATGCAAAAAAAACAGTAAAAATACCAAAACAGGAAGAAGATGAACCCTTCTGCTTTTTTTGGGGGGTCAATGACCCCTGGTGCTAATAGCTCCTTCAAGGTGGGTGCTTTTCTATAAATAAACCCTGGGAGGGCCGGTAATTTGCGTCCCAACAACCTATCTTTTCTTAAAATGCCCTATTATTATTCTACTATTTTTTTCAACTGTCTGAATTGTACATTATAATCCAGAATTAAATTGAACTCACGACAAAAAGACTCATGTTGTTTATTATCTAATAACAATAAGTCTCTATCCATATTTAGCACCTTAATTTTATCTTCTTCAACTCTATTAAGATCATACCCTTTCTCTCTAAATCTACTAGTCAATACTTCAGATTGACTCAAAAAATCTTCCTTTTTAGTACAATACCTACGTATCCTCATGTACTGGCCCTTTGGTATATTCACCAACCAGGGCGTATGATGACAGCTGTCCACTGACAGATATGAATTTCTGTCTGTGGACTTAAAATGATTTCTTGTCAGCAGTCTGCCCTCTTCCTGGAAGATCTCCAAATCAAGGAAGGTGACACACTCATTGCTGACAGTCCAGGTTAATTTAATATTTTTGTCATTCCCATCCATAGATTCTTTAAACACTTCAAATGATGCCATATCCCCCTTCCAGATGATTACATCTATGAATCTTTTGTACAGAATAAGTTCTTTAGGTTTCGGGTTAAGTACGTCCACATTCTCCCAATGGGCCATGAAGAGGTTCTCAACACTCAGTGCGAACCTCGCTCCTATTGCAATACCCCTTATTTGTAAATAATAGTCATCACTGTACCAAAAATAATTATGCTTTAAACAGAAACGTAAACATTTAATCAAGAACTTCTTTTGTCTCCTGGGGGGATTGGAATTCTCCGATGCCAATTTGACAGATACCACAGCTTCATGATGTCCAAAGATAGTGTACAATGACCCTACATCCGCAGTGGCCAAAATACACTGATCCAAATCAACATGAGACCCAAGGCACTGGATCACATGCCTTATATATGCATCAGTCTTGACCACCAACGGTTGCAGAAAGGTAACTGTATATTGCCCTAGACGGAAACAAAACCAAATATATACCATTGATAATGGGCCTCCCCGGAGGTTCTTTAGTGCTTTTGTGGATTTTTGGCAAAAAATATATGAAAGGCATGTGGCAAGATACTGGGTTAAGGTATCTTGCTTCCTTAACAGACAAGATATCTTTAGCTTTCCCCTTGTTCACCACCTCCCCAAGCTTATTCTTGTATTCCAACAAAGGATTACCCACAAGCTTGAGATAGGTGTCTGAATCACCTAGCTGCCTCTCCATTTCTGTTTTATAATACTGTTTGGTCATGATGACCAATCCTCCCCCGTATGACCACATCTTTACGCTAAGTCTCCAATTCCTTTTTTGATCCAATGAGGATACCGCTCTAATAAGAACTCTAATAATTCAATCCCCTTGGCATTAGAAAACAAAAACCGATCATTGAGGGAATCTTCATCCTCCAAACCATCGTTGGGAGGGAGATCCCATCTCAATCGTCTAGGAACTAGACCATTGGCAATATACTGCTCAAATGAAACAAGATCCCACCATGTACGGATCTTTTTCTCCATTAAGAAACCACGTTTCTTAATGAGATGGGAAAGGTCATCGCTAACCCCCTTATGTTTATCCCCAGAGAAAATCTCAACAATTTTCACCTCCCGGCTTTCCAAGAACTGAAACACCTCCATAAATCACTCCACTATTAGCCGCATTTATGGAGGTGTTTCAGTTCTTGGAACGCCGGGAGGTGAAAATCGATGAGATGTAGGGTTTATTTATAGAAAAGCACCCACCTTGAAGGAGCTATTAGCACCAGGGGTCATTGACCCCCCAAAAAAGCAGAAGGGTCCATCTTCTTCCTGTTTTGGTATTTTTACTGTTTTTTTTGCATGTGGCAGATGTAAGGCTTGTCGTCATGCAAAAAAGAATGTTAAAAAGAGGAAAGAGTTTTGTTCTACTAGTACAGGCAAAAAGTATCAAATCCATGATTTCGTAACTTGTGCATCCACGGCGGTCATTTATATGTTGCAATACGGATGTGGGTTACAATACATTGGCCGTACATCTAGAACTCTGCAGATTGGAGTGGGAAAGCACATTTCCAATATTAAAAAAGGTATTACTACCCACAGTGTACCCAAACACTAAACTAGTGCATAATAAGGACCCTAGTTCATTGCAATTTGGGGGTATTGAACAGGTAGATAAACATTGGAGGGGGGGGGGTCACTACATCAGACAACTCAGCAAAAGGGAATCCCTCTGGATATATGAGAGTAAGGTACTTTGGCCGAGGGGTTTGAATGTGGACTTCGACCTAAACTGTTTTAATTAGCAATTTATGAGTTTAGGTATGTATTTTATGCTTTTTAAAAATTAATTATCCATATATTAATTTTATATAATAATTTGTGTTGATGTAAGTTTTTAAGTGTAATTTTATATAATTTTATATTTTTTGTAGTTGTTTTGTAGATGTTTGTATGATTGAGTCACCAGCGGTAGTATTAGTAGTGGATATGTACACAATTTTATTTGTGTAATATTAGTCTGATTCGGGAAGAATTTATTTCCCTTAGCGGGTGTCCCCATGTGAGAAGGTGCCGTTTTATTACTTCCTACATCCGGTGTCAGCCCAGCTGGGCGTGTCATGCGGCCTAGTGGTGCGAGGTGGGCTGGAATGGGGAGGGAGGATACACCGCACCTGATTAGGAATTGTCAGTCTATTTAAACAGTGGTGAGATGTCTAGTATCCGCCCCTTACTGAAGAAGTCATGCCCATTTGACGTAATGTGTATAGGGGGAGGAGTCGCAATGGTGACGTCATCCCGCGAGCATCTTGCCGTTTTTTATGCAACCAGAGTCCGCACTGCTTAAGTGCTGCGTCTGTGAGTAACGTTTTAATGCTCTATTGATGGAATAAACCGTTTGGTATACACAGAGCACTAGATTTGCTTTTTTTAATTCCTATGTTCACCGGATCCTGCTGAGGGAGTGTTTTCTGGCTGATATTCATTCCATCCTTAGTATCAGCCTGGGGCAGCACGGATGAATTAGGAGCTTCATGTTCAGCTGACCTGTTTGTATCCCTGAGAGGGAACCTGCTTTTTCTGACCTACTGGTGAAATAGGGGTCAGAACCTGAGGTGAGCAGCTAGAATACTGAGGAGGAGGAGAGCACTTTTCAAGTTTTGTGCACTACTGGTGTTTTTATGATTGAAAGTCATTTCCGTTTAGAAGATTTTGAAGACTGCTGTGGACTTTATATCACATTTTCTTTTGATCACTTTGATTATATTATTTTCACTATGTTAATTTTCAGTGTGTATTATTCCCAATTTGGGAACACAAATATTTGATTGTGCACCAAGTATCTTGCTCTTTTGCAAGTTAAAGCGGGGGTTCACCCACACCGCCAAAAAAAAAAATATTAAAAGCCAGCAGCTACAAATACTGCAGCTGCTGACTTTTAATACATGCCCACTCACCTGTCCCGGGGTCCAGCGATGTCGGCAGGGGACGCCGAGAACCCGCTCGGTTCTCGGCAGCTGCCGCCGCCATCCTAGATGAGGGAATCAGGAAGTGAAGCGTTGCGGCTTCACTTCCCGGTTCCCTACTGCGCATGCGCGAGTCGCGCTGCGCGTCCCTAGTGGTCCCCGCTCTCTCCTGGGAGCTGTGTGTTCCCAGCAGACAGCGCGGTCGGGACGGGAAGAGGCATAGACTCCCATGGGAGTCTATGCCGGAAGTGGGTGCAAATACCTGTCTTAGACAGGTATCTGCACCCCCCTCCCCCCTGAAAGGTGCCAAATGTGACACCGGAGGGGGGGAGGGTTCCGAAAAGCGGAAGTTCCATTTATGTGTGGAACTCCGCTTTAATCCTATATTCTCATGAGGTTTTTTCTGTAGCAATTGTGTTATTTAGGCAGCACATCGCTGTTTTGTTATACAGTATATATTATTTATGTGAAGTGAACACATTTTCTGTGTGTGCAGCAGCCAGGAGGGGGGGTATTTTTTGTGTGTGATGTGTGTAGTATCTTTGAGATATCACTCAGTGTTAGTAGGGTTTAGTTCACACATAGTTTTCATTTATTTGTGCTGATAGAATTCTATTTTATAATGATGGAACACTATACCCCTCACCTACCCTAATAACAGAGCACTATTTCTCTAGTGACACCAATGATGGGGACTATTTCTCCCACTGACACCAACAATGGGGCCTTATTCCTCCAAGTGACACTGATTGTGGTTTATGCTCCCACTTACACCAATGATGGGGCAATATTCCTCCTGCTGACACCAATAATGTGGCTCTATTCCTCCCAGTGACAGAGGTAGGGCCCTTTTTTCTTCCACCCTCACCAATGATAGGATTATAATTTTCCCACTGATGCTAATGATGAGGCACTATTTCCCTCTCTGACACCAATCATGTGGCACTATTCCTCCCAGCCATATCAGTGATGAGGCACTATTCCTTCAACTGACACCAACAATGGGGGACCATTTCTCCCACTGACACCAATGATGGGGCACTATTCTTTCTAATGAAAAAAATGATGGTACTGTACATCATTCCTTCTGATAACACCAATAGTGGTGCACTACTTCACCCAGTGACACTAATGATGGGGAATATTCCAGCCATCAACAACAATAATAGGGCACTATTCTGCCCCTTAACAGTAATGATGAGGCACCATTCCTCTAATAGGTGCCAACAAGGGGCAACATTCTTTTCTCTGACTTTCCTGATCTGAATACATGTTTAGACAGTAGACACATGCAGAACGAAAAAATGGGTTTTGTTTTGTTTCGATTTACATAAATTAATTTAGTTAGTCAGGTTGAAAAAAGACAAGTCCATCCAGTTCAACCAATTAATAATACTTGTAGTTAGATTTGTTTAATTAGTTTAATTCATTTTCGGAATTCGTTTTGTTTATTTCAATCAATTCAAATTTTTTTTTTTAATTTGAATCGAATTCCATTCGAAATCAAATTTATTCTATTCAAAATTCAAATTTTGAAAGCTTGTTATATTCTTTCTATTCCATTCTATTCTATTGTTTTTTTTTTCCTATTCTATTCTTTTATTCTCTATTCTATTATTTTCTATTCTATTCAAATTTATTCTATTCGAAATTTAAATTTCGGAAAACAGTGATATTGTTATATTCTTTCTATTCTATTGTATTCTTTTCTATTATATATTCTATTGTATTATTTTCTATTCTATTCAAATCTGATCTATTCGAATTTCAATGGTTATATTCTTTCTCTTTTATTCTATTCTATTTTTTATTCTATTCCTTTATTTTCTATTCTATTCTATTCTATTTTACTCTATTCTTTTATTTTCTATTCTATCCCCTTTTTATCCTATTTTTTTTTTTATTATATTCTTTTCTAATCTATTTAATTATTTCCTGTCTATTTTACTCTCTTTGGAAGTTTGAATTCGAATTTCGTTAAAAATTTTAAATTCATTATTTCGGATTCGTTTAAATTTGTTGCTATTGTAATTCAGAAAACTGGATACCTCTGAATTTCCGAATAATTAAAAATGTGTCCGCATTTCAATTCGAAACTAAACGGACCGCACATGTCTATTAGAAAGTATTAAAGCCAGTGGGTCTAGATAACAGCCAGGAACTTAGTATTTTCAGAAGGATGTCTGTGCAGCCTGCTTTACTTACTTAACAAGTCAGCTCTTCTTGCATATTATGTCACCAGACTGCATTTTGACTTTAATTTGCAGTACATTTTTATAAAGGCATCTGACATCACACAATTAGGGCCCATTCACACTTGTGGTGACCTCTAAAGAGTGATCTGTCACGGAGCGCTATTTAAAGGGCATTTGACAGACGGTGATGTCACCTCCTCACCACTTGTTTTAACCCCTAAAAACCTGCGCTGTAACCCTTTGGTGCAGCCCTGTTTAGTCAAAAGAGTAATGTTTGACAGGCAGTACTGTCCATGCATACCTCCCAACATTTTGAGATGGGAAAGAGGGACACCTACTAGGAAACATATGTAGGCATAGGACACGCCCCCCATGCCACACCCCCTTAAAGTAGAATGACCCCCCAAAAAAAAGGTTTATTAAATCTACAAGGGCTTTTTTTACCACTTCTATTCCTTTGTATCGGATTTTAAAACTTACAAATGTAGCAATTGAGAATTTGGATGAAAGGTTTACCGCTGAGAAACACTTTTTGAAAGATAAGAAGTGCACTTTATATACAACTGCAGTAAAACCTTGGAGTAACGCGGTTTACGAGCGTTTCACAATACAAGCTATTTTTTCTTCTCAAATCCTGATTCGATTTGCGAGCGTTGTCTCACAAGACAAGCAGGATTCAAGCCTCTGGGGTGTGCAGTACCGCATATGGCCAGAGGTGCGGGGGCGCCAGCGATGCTTGGAAACACTCGGAGACGCTCAGAGACACTCGGAGGCCACTTGGTTCCTGAGTGTCTCAGAGTGGTCTCAGAGTGGTCTCAGAGTGGTCTCCGAGTGTCTCCGGCGCCCCCCCTCTACCTCTGGCCGCATGCGGTACTGCATACACTAGCAGTGACACTGGAACAAATTCTCTGAGTTTCCATTGATTCCTAAGGGGAAACTCGCTTTGCTTTGGATTACAAGCATTCTTCTGGAACGGATTATGCTTGTAATCCAAGGTACTACTGCATATGGGTTAGACCAAAATGAGGGACAAATGAGGAGGAAAGAGGGACAGAGGGATATTGCTCCAAATCAGGAACAGTCCTTCGAAATCAGGGACAGTTGGAAGCTATGCCCATGGAGCATTACAATAGGGATAAATGTGTCTTCTGTGGCATATCTGCAATCCCATCTGCTGACTTTACGGCTGAAGGGGGAGCGGTTGAATGGGTGCAAATCCAGGAAGTTATCCACATCAAACATAAGGCAGTCCCAGTAGTGCAGTAGTCATACGTTGCTTACATTCAGGATGCCATAGGCTTGCTTCCCTAAGCAGATTTGCTTGTGGCTGATTACTGTGACCTGCTGTGACCTTGCATAGTCCATCCAGTGTACAGACTCGCACCAGACCAGTATATAGCTTACATGCAGAGAAGTTCCCTTTTCCCTTCACCAGGTACAAACAGGAGGTGTCCAGGATATCTGTAGAGTGTTCTTTCTTCACAGGAACTTGTTCCTAGGCTCTGCCTCTCTCTCCTTCACAAGCAGGTCTCTCTATCCCTACCTACTTTACCAGTGCAGGGCACACAAAAATGACACAGCAGGGGCTATATATCCCTTTTCTTGTCTCAAAACTCTCCATGGCAGTCCATGGCAGAAGACACGCTAGTTCCATGCCAGACTTTTCTCTGGTCTATGGGAGCCGAACATGAGAAATCAAAAGTCCCGTTTTTGAAGGCTTATATGCAAGTTATTGCCCATAAAAAGGATATGGGAGTCAGGGCCAATTTTTTTTTTTTTTAAATCGTTTTTAAAGGAGCAGTAATTTTAATGATGCTTAAAGTGAAACAATAAAAAAAAAAATTCCTTTAAATATAATGCCTGGGAACTCCCCATAGTCTGCCTGTAAAGTGACGCATCTGTAGCATGTATAGAACCTGCTGCAGTAAAAATATCATTTCTAAAGAAAAAAAAAAGAGTCAAATCACATTTTCAAATTGACTCGTGGTTGCAATTGCCGGCACCCGGCTATTTAAAAAGGTAATGAAAAAAACAGCATGGGGTTCCACCCAAAATCCATACCAGGCCCTTATCTGAGCATGCAGCCTGGAAGGCCAGGAAGGGGGGCGCCCCCCCTCCTGAACCATACTAGACCACATGCCCTCATGTCCGGCGGTGGCAGTTGGCAGTGGATCTACATTGGAGGACATTGTTTTTGTTTTTTTTAATTAATAAAAGAATTGTCAAAAACTTTCTACTGTTTTTATTTATATTGGACACTTTTTTTGGTTAATGGGTAGGCCATACTTATTCACAAAGGGGGGATCTAGGGGACCCCTTGTTAAAGGGGGCTTCCAGATTCCGATAAGCCCCTGCCTGCAGACCCCCAAAACCACAGCCCAGGGTTGTGTGGAAGAGGTCCTTGTCAACATCAACATAGGGACAAGGTGCTTTGGGGTGGAGGGGTCAGAGCCCCCCTGCCCCAAAGCACCCACCCCCCCATGTTGAGGGTATGTGGCCTGGTATGGGTATCCTCAGATAAGGGTCTGGTATGTATTTTGGGGGGGACCCCACGCCGGTTTTTTTCCACTTTTTTATTGTGGGCAATGTTTTTCTTTTATTCAGCTGTCAGCGGGGTAGCCCATTGACAGCTGATGACTTATCGGCTGTTAAGGACGCCGCGGCTGGCTTCCACTCCTCCACTCCCACAATCAGCAATTCATTGCACCCTGCAAATTCAGGTGTTCACCGAAACAGGCAATGTTCGGGCAAAACTTTTGTTAGGCCGAACCATTCGCCCAACTCTAAATCCAATTAATGTGGGGACATCTAGTGGTAGAAAGTGAGAACTAAACCAGAAATTTCACTAGAGGAAAACAAAGTGAGACTAACATCCTGTTATATCCCCCCTCACTTAAAGGACAGCTGTTTAATAGTTGTCCTGTACTCTTTCAGTGCTTTGATAGCCTCCTTCAAATCAGACCAGGGAGAGGAAGCTGTTTCGCAGCCTATTGTCACAGATTTCAGTCTTTGATCCCTTTCTATAGCTTCCAGGAAGATGACAGCACCATCTTCCACATTATCGGTCCTTACTCAGTATTTTACCACTTTATTGGTCCCCACTCAATCTTTCGAGCCTTTAATTAAACCTCCTAGACAAGCAGTATAGTATGAATATTCATGGGGTGGACCAGTGGCGGCTCGTCTATACGGGGCGCAGGGGTGCCGCCCCCCTAATCCATGCGCCTGTCCCCTAATCTACATGCAGGGTGCCGGATGCATAGATTTCAACAGGCTTTTTTTTTTTTAAGCACAATTTTTTTTTTTTTTTAACCCGAGGCTCTTATTGGCTTAAAAAAAGGGTGAGCTTGGGGCGCAGAGCACTGCGCCCTGAGCCCACCCAGTTGTGTGACAATAACAAATTAATATTTGCTATTGTCTTCCTGATTTTCCTCCTGGCTAACCATGAACACCCGATTGGCCAGGGAGTCTCAGGACCCACTTCCTGTCCAGGAGGAGAACCAATGGCCCCTGTCATCTGCCTCCTAAGGTAAGAAGGCCTCTGTCCGTCCTTCTCCCCCGGGGGGGTTGGCGGATCGCTGTCTTCCTGTCCGTCTCCCGCTGGGGGGGGTGGCATTGGTTTGCCAATAGTGGCCACCATTCTGTATTTATTTTCATTTTAAAAAATTGCTGTTTACAGTCAAACTGCCTATAAACCGACACCGTGCACAGTCTTTGTAATGTAGGCAATGCAACAAGTTTAAAAATTACTTAGTGATAGTTGGGTCATGACCATGTGTACTACTAAATGTATTTTTCTAAATTATGTTGCCTGGTACTGTGTTATATTATTATAGCTCATTTGTAGTCTTAGATCTTTTTGATCTTTTAACGTATTTTAGTCCTGTACCCCCATACCATATGTTATGGTTTATGCTTGGTTTCCGAAAGAAACAGCTTCAAAATGC
This sequence comes from Aquarana catesbeiana, assembly GCF_042186555.1. Taxonomy (NCBI): domain Eukaryota; kingdom Metazoa; phylum Chordata; class Amphibia; order Anura; family Ranidae; genus Aquarana; species Aquarana catesbeiana. The sequence continues at coordinate 762,328,860 of NC_133325.1, read as the reverse complement.
CTTGTTCTCTAAATGCAAATGCTGCGTCTGGCCCTCACGCTGCAGTGCTTTGTGCTGGCATTGCTGAGTAACAGCCACACCCCTCACAAGTGTATTGCAGCCTGGTACACACTTTTGCCCCGTACACACGGTCGGATTTTCCGACGGAAAATGTGTGATAGGACCTTGTTGTCGGAAATTACGACCGTGTGTGGGCTCCATCACACATTTTCCATCTGATTTTCCGACACATAAAGTTTGAGAGCAGGATATAAAATTTTCCGACAACAAAATCAGTTGTCAGAAATTCCGATCGTGTGTACACAAATCCGACGGACAAAGTGCCACGCATGCTCAGAATAAATAAAGAGATGAAAGCTATTGGCCACTGCCCCGTTTATAGTCCCGAGGTACATGTTTTATGTCACCGCGTTCAGAATGATCGGATTTTCCGACAACTTTGTGTGACCGTGTGTCCGAACAAAGTCCGACCGTGTGTACGGGGCATAATAGTTTTTTTTTTTTGTTCAACCCAGCAGGTTGTCGGAGCCACTGTACTAACAGTCCGATGTTAGTATAGCGATCTCCCCTAGTAAGCTGTTTTGTTCTGACAGTTGGACAGCCCCCCCCCGCCAGAACACTCTGGTCAGCGCTCTCAGCCATTGTTCCGCTGCTGTTTTTCCAGCATGCTTGTCCAACAGAAGCTGGCCAAAAGTCCGGCTTCTGTCAGACCAGCTAACATACACACTGGCTGAATGTTGGCCGGCTTTTATTGAACCGGCCGATGTCTCCCGATGTGCAGTGTACTAGGCATAAGAGAGATGGATTGTCTCACTAGGCCTGTAGGCTGATTACTACTGTAAGTGCATTAGATTTATCTCTGGTGCCTGTCGGACTGCACATCATATTTAGATATTCTGCACAACTCCTGTTAAAAAAAAGCAGAGGTAATATTATGAAAATTGAGGTTGTTAGTACATCTGTTTGGCTGCTTAACTATCTCTGTGACTTCACCTGGGCTTTTACTTACTGACAGCTTGTCTCTTTCACATGTTGTTCCTGCACCAAAAAGCTTTTTCCTACCTTTTTTTTTTTTTTTTTTTTCGCAAACAACTGTGTTACTATGAGACCACACATTTTCCAAGATAGAAAATTTTTAGTGCAAAATATATTAGGCAAAGTAGTAATAGGGTTTGTTTTTTTTTTGTTTTTTTTAGTTTCTCCTGGCCTGTTAAGACCAACATGAATTAGTCAGATTCTCATCCAACATCAATACCTGACCTCAGAAATGTTCTGCATAATCTGGCAGAAAGCCTTCCTAGAAGAGTGGAGGCTGATATAACCACAAAGTGGTATCCAATCCAATATTATTGCCCATGTGTCACTTACCTGTATGAGGAGCTTGAGGTGAGTAGGTGGCCTCTTGCACAATTCCCATCTGAGCACCCCTGAAAGTTGAGGCAATGATTGCTAGGGCAAAGGAAGGGTGCAGGAAGCTGGTAGCATGGACCTGAATTTGGGAGTGCTGGTGTCAGATTAGCAGAAGCACAGCGATGATGGCACCCCGACTTCACCCAGTCCAGTAGAGCGTACAGCCAGGTCACAAGACATGCTCGGTAGCAGTCGAGCAGGAACGCACCAAATCGTAAGCAGGATCAAGGTCAGAGACAAGCAGAGGTTGCAGGCAATGAGGTACAGAATCGATAGGCAAAATCTTGGTCTAGGCTGTGATTGATAACACAAATAGGCAACAGACATAAACAAGCAGGGGCAATCCAGAGGCAGGTCAGACAAAATGCCTGGAACAAAAGGTGTCAATAACACAGTCAAGCTAATTCAGGATCAAGGATAATAGGAAAGACAATCCAGCAACTATCCCATGTAGGGCCTAGGTTTAAATAGGCCACTAGACACCAGCATAGCTCCCAACTGTCCCTGATTTCGAGGGACTGTCCCTGATTTGGAACAATGTCCCTCTGTCCCTCTTTCCTTCTCACCTGTCCCTCATTTTGGTCTGATCTATATAGTTGTATATAAAATGCATTTTTTATCTTTCAAAAAGTGTTTCCCATTGCTAAACCTTTCATCTAATTTTGAAATTGCTGCATTTGTAAATTTATAAAAACCAATATAAAGTAATAATAGTGGTAAAAAAGCACTTGTGGGTTTAACTACTTTTTTGTGTATAATTCTCCTTTGAGGGGGGCGTGGCAGGGGGGATGTCCTATACCTACATACTTTTCTTTTGCTAATAAGTGTGCCTTGTTTCCTTATCAAAAAGTTGGGAGGTATGGGCACCAGTATCTGTGGTGGATGTGCTTGTGTATCTACATCCATGCTTTTGGACACATGAGCACAAGCCTTTTGACTAGTAAATATGGGCCGAACACCCCATTGTTTGATTCACAGCAGAACTCCCTAACAGGGGGAAAGTTCTGCCCCAAACCGCAAACTCCATTGAAGCCTATAGGAGCCGAACATGAGAGCCTATGGAAGCCTCCCCATTTTGAAGTCGTACATGCAAGTAATTGCCCATAAAAAGGGTATAGGATCCTGTGTACTGCCCTGGGGGACATGTATCAATGCAAAAATATTTTTAAAATTTTTATAGTTTTTAAAGGAGCAGTGATTTTAATGATGGTTAAAGTGAAACAATAAAAATGAATAATTCCTTTAAATATAGTGCCTGGGGGGTTCCCTTAGTCTGCCTGTAAAGTGGCGCATTTGTACCATGTATAAAACCTACTGCAGCAAGACTGACATTTCTAGAAAAATGAGTCAAATCACATTTAAATTGACTTGCGGTTGCAACTGCCAGCACCCGGCTATTTAAAAAAAAAAAAAAGAAAAAACACCCCCAACCATACCAGGCCACATGCCCTCAACATGGGGGGTGGGTGCTTTGGGGGGGCTTAGCCCCCCCTAAAGCACCTTGTACCCATGTTGATGGGGACAAGGGTCTCTTTCCACAACCCTGGGCTGTGGTTGTGGGTGTCTGCGGACAGGGGGCTTATCGAAATCTGGAAGCCCTCTTTAACAAGGGAGCCCCCAGATCCTGACCCCCCCATGTGAATGAGTATGAGGTACATTGTACCCCAACCCATTCACCAAAAACTGCTCGGCGCCTTACCTATATAACAACTATCAAACGGGGGAAATCAACTTTCATCATGCTATGTTGAGGGCATGTGGCTTGGCATGGTCTTGGCCTTTCAGTCTGCGTGCTCAGATAAGGGTCTGGTATGGACGTTTAAAAAAAAATTGCAGTGGGGTTCCCCTTAAAATCCATACCAGACCCAAAGGGCCTGGTATGGACTGGTAGCGGGAACCCCACGTCGTTTTCAGGGTTTTCTTGCACTATTTTATTGCGAGCAATGTTTTTTTTTTTTTCAGCTGTCAGCTGGGAAGTCCATTGACAGCTGATGACTAGTTGGCTGTTAAGGATACCGTGGCCGGCATTCAGATCCTGCTCCTTAACAACCAGCTATTCACTGCGCCCTGATTGGGCAAAGCTTTGCCTAATCAGGGCTTAAAATGCACCGTGCAGCGCGCAGTGCATTGCAGGGCGCAGGACACCCTGCACATTCGGGTGTTCGCCAAACTGAACTTTTGCTTGGCCTGAACCGCTTGCCCAACTCTAATGGCTAGCAGACTCTCTTTTATTGTACCAACTGGCATGATATGATGTTCCTGATACCATAATTTTGGAATGGGATTGTCCAATAAGCTTATATAGGTGAAATGGCCAGGTGTCCACAAATGTTTTGCCACATAGTGGAAAAGTGTAGTGTAGTGTGTAGCACCCTCCTAGAGAGATTCAGGTAAATTTAGTCTTGTGGGCTCCTCTGTAAACATTGAAGCAGTGTGTGAATAATTTTGGCAGTTCTGGGTCTCACAGGCTGCAGGCTCAACTACTTCTTCCTGCCTTCTAGGAGGTTTTAGAACGTAGTGGGCTCAAAAAAGGCAGACCCTGGGCCTGGGCCTGAATATTTATATCACAGCCAATTCCTGGGGGGTTTGCCCAGTAGGTGATTGAGAAGAAGATACATGGTTTGAGGCCTGGAACATCAGGGTTCTTGTCCAGAAGAAGATTCCAGCCTGTAGGGCTGCTACCTTTCTGAGCAGGTTAGCTCAAGCTTGCAGAGAGTTCACCGAGGTCCCAGTTCAATTGAGAGCTGGGGGGCCTATTGTCCTGGAAATGGTTGGAACCAAGTTAAGGAGGTACACTGAGGATCTGGCCCAGAGATTCACAGAAGTGTCTAGCCAATATTAGACAGGAGGTATCCAAGTATCTGGAGCAGGGGCGGGCAGTGTGCGGGGTCAGGGGGGGCCCCCATGAGCGGCTCAGTCCGCCCTTGGATGTGCCCCCATGTGCTGAAGTTTACAGATATCAGTATTGTATATAAGGAATAGCACTCAGTATACACATATCAGTGTTAGGGAAAAGCACTCAGTGTATAGATGTCAGTTATATATAGGGAATAGCACTTAGTGCTATTCGCTATGTGTTACACTTAGTGTAGAGAAATTATGTGACGAATGCTTGTAGTGTGGACAGTGCAATATATAGGTGGGGCTCCGTGTGGGTGTGTCTTGAGTGTGTGCGGGAACACATGGGCAGGGACAGGGGGCCCCAGGATCTCCTATTTCCCGGGGGCCCCATGAGTTGTTAGTCCGCCCCTGATCTGGAGACGCAGTGAGCAGAGGCCTGGAAGTAGGATCTGAATGATTGTCTGCTGTTAACCCCTTTGTGTGACTGCTTTAGTGTTGCTAAAGTGGGACTTGCCCTGCTACTTATGTTTCTAGTCTTCAACAAGAGGGAGATTTCCATGTACAGAGTAGATAGAACAGAGAGTGTCCTTCAGTTACTTTGTGCACCAAATTCAGAGTATCCCAAAAGCCTCCCTGCACCCCAACCAAGTTCAACCAGCAACGAAGCATAAAAAGACACTCACTGGTTATTGTGAAGTGAATCTGTCCAAGTGTTGTGTGTCTGGCTGCCTGTAGACCTGAACAGTAAGAGAACCTGGGATAAATCAGCAGGGCCATCAAGGGTCTGCACTACAAGTACCTTCTGTTTTATGTTATACAATAGTAATGAGATATTTAGAGATAAATTGTTACGATCAGGCCCTATCTGTACAGGTTGCAACATAAAACCAGATGAGAATTCAATGAGGGAAGTCGTGGCTGGATGGGGGTCAATATTGGCAGATGTTTTGACAAACATGAAATTAAAAGGAAGTGGTTTACACAACAGGAACCAAAGGCAGGTGACAATATTTTCTAAGGAAAGGAAATTAACATATTTTAATTTTATATATTTTGTGATCTTGCTAGTATAGCCTAATATCCTAGCTGTTTGTTATCATGAATAATACTTGAAGAAGATGGGTTTAAATAACGAGGAGCAGGTGTGTCCCAAACATCATTGAAAATAGGTTTTTGTGCTCTCAACATCAGATGCAAAGGAGCTGCACCCATAGATTCCAGCAGCACATGCTTGTTAGCTTTGTACAGAGGATGTACAGTAAATGTGCTGCCTAGGGAATTCTGGTCATCAGAGGACAGAGATGGCCTGTATCTAGCAGCGACTGTAATTTTAGCTTAGGGAATCAGTCCTCTCTTCAATAGGTATCAGTCAGGGAAGAAGGTATTGGGTCTTGGATCTCCTGTGGGCTTGACCTTCCTGTTTGCCTTATAAGGTTAAGTCATGGGTGACAGCCTTTTGGTTGGTACATGAGACATAATCCTGACTGGAGCTCGTGGACCTCTTATGGGCTGGAGCTTTATTTTTGCCTTAACAGCTTCAAACTGTGCCATAGCCTGACACGACCTGATGGTAGGATAGTCTGACCTTGCGACTAGGCAGGTCAGCTTATTGAACGTAGGCCCAAAAACATGGATCCTAAGTACTACTTTTTTATGGGGGTGTGTTAGGTCAAGTCTTGGGTTACAGCTTTTGGTTGGTATATGAGAGATAACACTGTGATTGGAGCTCTTAGACCTCTTGTGGGCTTGACCTTCCTTTTTGCCTTAACATCATCATACTGTACCATGGCCTGACACTATCTGATGGTAGGATAGGCTGAGAGGCTGTCCTTGAGACTTGGGAGGTCAACTCATTGAACGTAGGTCCAAAAACATGGAACCTAAGTACTACTTTAAATGGGGGTTTGTAGGGTCAAGTCTTGGATGACAGCTTTTGGTTGGTACATGCGAGATAACCCTAGTGATTGGAGCTCTTGGACCTCTTGTGGGCTTGACCTTCCTATTTGCCTAAAGGTCATCAAACTGTTCAATGGCCTGACACTATGTAATAGTGATTGGAGCTCCACAGTAAGTGCTATGCCAGAACAAACAACCCATTGTCTAACCACTTGGAAGGTCTCATACTCCAGAAGGGCATGTGACTGTGGTCGGGTGGTAAACCAGTATACTCATAATTGGGTAATTAGGAGCTGAGAGAGTGGCAGGTGCCATATCGCTTCCCAGGTGTTTAGCTCTGTTATTGGGTTGATGGAGTCACTGTTTGCTTATGGAAGGGGCGTTGCTTAGTTAAAAATGTTGGACAATATGCAACGCATACACACAGCTCAGTGTACAAAGCCTGCCTGCTGGTATTTTTTTTATACTTTTACAGAATAGTTCTATTTCAAAATTAGTTCAGCAATAGCATTTATCTAATCTTCACTATGAGGATGTGGTGACACCACAGGGAGCTCAGGGTGGCTCTGGTGGCTCACATCTTGACTCCAAAAGGCATTTGTTGTTTATGCTGTCAGCTATTTGTGACAACATGTAGGTTTACTGAAAAAAAGAACAATAATAATAATTAAAAGTAGAACAATAATATTCTTCCCATTGGAGAGATTTTCTTTCATTTCCTGTATCAAAGACACCCATTGCCAGGTGATCTCACAAATGGGAACACAAACTAACAAGAGCTGGACTATAGTTTTAACCCTTCACTTCTCCACTAAGGCGAAGTGGAGACTTGCACAATTTTCTTGTGCAACTTTGGTTTAGATTTACCAAAACCATATAATAGGAGGTCAAACCTAAAGACTTTCAATTTGTATGCAATCAGGCAGGCCCTTCTACTACATAGTTGAAGGTAAATCTAAATAAAATTGAATAAGAAAATTGTATGGTGTATGGCCAGCTTAAAACATTGTACTGCTGGCTGTGCCTCTGTTGGGAGATTTATGAATGTAGGAAAATGTCCATGGTGTTTTGTTTTTTTAGATTTTGGCATTAGTTTTGTAAACACGCTCCATCATTCAGCATGAGTACAAATGAGCAGCTGTCTTTTCACATTTCGGCTGTGCTGGTACTGAGCTTTTGGAAAAATGTTCGAGTTTACAGTCAGGCAAGGACAAAATGGTATATTTCGCACGATACACACTTCCAGAATGTAGTCTTCTGTGTGTCAAAGGAAACTTGTCATTACAAAAACATGTGGGCATATCCTGCCTACTATGCCAAGTTGTGGACATTGCCTACTCGCCTTAAATGTGGGGGTACCTTTCTTACATGTGCACGCTCATCAATGCCCGGGACCAGGCGGGGCCGCATTCATGTGAAAGTCAACAATATGGCGGTACCTCAACTTAGAGATGAGCTGTACACTGTGTGCAGTAGTTAAATGTACAGAGTCCCTCTGTAATGCATGCTGTCCCATGTTACTACACACCTTCCTTGTTGTGTGTTGCATTCAGGAGGGACATTGTTAAGCCCATGCCATCTCAACAAAACCAGTGCACCTCTGCCACCTCACCTAGTATGGACCTGATGCGTGCACCCCTTGGATAACTTCAGTCCAGGCTCAAGAACAGTTCAAGAATGTGACTGACTAAACATTACAGCAATAAAAGTGCATCTCAGTCCATCTCCTAACTACAGTTAGGTCCATAAATATTGGGACATCGACACAATTCTAATCTTTATGGCTCTATACACCACCACAATGGATTGAAATGAAACGAACAAGAAGCCAAAGTTCAGTAACCGGAACGGATAGTCAGCCAAGCCAGAAGTCAGGGATCAATGTAGTGGAACAGCAAGCAGGATCTGAAGCCAGAAGGGATGTCAGCAAAGCAAGCCTTGAACAGGATCGCAGGAGATACAGTCAGGTCCATAAATATTGGGACATCAACACAATTCTAATCTTTTTGGCTCTATACAAGACCACAATGGGTTTGAAATGAAACAAACAAGATGTGCTTTAACTGCAGACTTTCAGCTTTAATTTGAGGGTATTTACATCCAAATCAGGTGAACGGTGTAGGAATTACAACAGTTTGTATATGTGCCTCCCACTTTTTAAGGAACCAAAAGTAATGGGACAGATTAACAATCATCCATCAAACTTTCACTTTTTAATACTTGGTTGCAAATCCTTTGCTGTCAATTACAGCCTGAAGTCTGGAATGCATAGACATCACCAGATGATGGGTTTCATCCCTGGTGATGCTCTGCCAGGCCTCTACTGCAACTGTCTTCAGTTCCTGCTTGTTCTTGGGGCATTTTCCCTTCAGTTTTGTCTTCAGCAAGTGAAATGCATGCTCAATCGGATTCAGGTCAGGTGATTGACTTGGCCATTGCATAACATTCTACTTCTTTCCCTCTTTGGTTCAACTCTTTGGTTGCTTTCACAGAATGCTTCCGTCATTGTCCATCTGCACTGTGAAGCGCTGTCCAATAAGTTCTGAAGCATTTTACTGAATATGAGCAGATAATATTGCCCAAAACACTTCAGAATTCATCCTGCTTTGTCAGCAGTCACATCATCAATAAATACAAGAGAACCAGTTCCATTGGCAGCCATACATGCCCACGCCATGACACTACCACCACCATGCTTCACTAATGAGGTGGTATGCTTTGGATCATGAGCAGTTCCTTTCCTTCTCCATACTCTTCTCTTCCCATCACTCTGGTACAATTTGATCTTGGTCTCATCTGTCCATAGGATGTTGTTCCAGAACTGTGAAGGCTTTATTAGATGTTGTTTGGCAAACTCTAATCTGGCCTTCCTGTTTTTGAGGCTCACCAATGGTTTACATCTTGTGGTGAACCCTCTGTATTCACTCTGGTGAAGTCTTCTCTTCATTGTTGACTTTGACACACATACACCTACCTCCTGGAGAGTGTTCTTGATCTGGCCAACTGTTGTGAAGGGTGTTTTTTTCACCAGGGAAAGAATTCTTCGGTCATCCACCACAGTTGTTTTCCGTGGTCTTCCGGGTCTTTTGTTGATTTGGCCACCCCTAATGTTTTTACTATCTCTCTGATGGGTTTGTTTTGTTTTTTCAGCCTAATGATGGCTTGCTTCACTGATAGTGACAGCTCTTTGGATCTCATATTGAGAGTTGACAGCAACAGATTCCAAATGCAAATAGCACACTTGAAATGAACTCTGGACCTTTTATCCGCTCCATATAAATGGGATAATGAGGGAATAAAACACACTTGGCCATGGAACAGCTGAGCAGCAATTTTGTCCCATTACTTTTGGTCCCTTAAAAAGTGTGAGGCACATATACAAACTGTTCACCTGATTTGGATGTAAATACTCTCAAATTAAAGCTGAAAGTCTGCAGTTAAAGCACATCTTGTTCGTTTCATTTCAAATCCATTGTGGTGGTGTATAGAGCCAAAAAGATTAGAATTGTGTCAATGTCCCAATATTTATGGACCTGACTAACTATTTTGTGGCTGCCCAGGCATACCATACCTAGGTGAGAGTCCAATACTGGCAGTGTCCATAACTGGCAATTCCCTTGGGGTGGCAGGTGAAGTTTACATCCTTCCAGGTGACATGGACCCTCTGGCTCCCAAGCAATTCTACTCAACTGCAGCAGCCTAGCTCGACCTCCCCCCTTTATGTAGCACCCTATAGTGTGTGCTACTGGAATAGAGTAGGCAAACTATAGTCTGGCCCAGAGATAAACCTGAGTCACTGAATCTGGGTCAGGGTTATTAGAGGCCAGGGATGAACGACTCATTTTGGCAGCTCTCTGGTGCCTCACCTTGTTTCTGGAATGTTGGAGAACATTCTGGAAGATAGTGGACGGAGGCTAGGAGCGGCTGCCTTGAATATTTGTGAGCCCTCAGCCAATCCCCGGGAGTAGGCCTGCCAGGGAACTTTGGAGCCCATAAATAGGAATGAACCATGCCAGCAGGGGAGTCTGGTGGAAGATGAAGAAGCAGTGCTGAGGGAGACTGTCGGCCCTTGATGGACCCCTGCCAGGTAGGGGTTTTACCTCCGGCTGGAGCTCGGGAGGCTGGCCTAATAGGATCCCACCACAGGAAGCAGTTGGAGGGATTTAACCCAGAGAGGCAGTGGAGAGGGCAAGGAGAGACAGTGTGTAGATCAGCACGGTGCAGGGACAGAGAAGGAGAGAGACTGCCAGCTGTAGTAGTGCTCTACTGAAGACAGCGGTGTGCCAAGTCATCACTATCCTTGCCCTGGGAGATCTCCATGTGTGTGTGTGTTCAGTCGGGAGGACTGGGAGAAGAAAGTAGCCAGGTGGGCTAGCACTTCTGCAGCAGTAGAACTGGGCTCATTGTCTACGGGGAAGCAGAAGGCAATGAGAGATTCTTTTCACGCCGCATTTGCTACTTTACCAAAAATGAATGGCAAGTTCCTAGCCTGCAATGCATTGTTGCTGAGCTAACAAGTGACTGCTAGTTCCAGGAGTGACCAGTAGGTCCTGTACATAAGGGAACCAAGTTTGTGCAGGAGGAAGGAAGAAGAGGAGTCTGTAAACACGGAGGAAGTTGTCCCTGGTTCTGTGTTTGGACATTTTCAAGTTGGGCATCCCATAATTCCCAACCCCATCCAAGTTATTATCCCCTAATAAAAACAACAAAAAAAAAGCCAAGGACTGTTTTCTGAGTTGGAGTGAAAGAAGGAAATTCTGTGTGACTGGCTGTGCAGCAGTGGGGAAACCTGACATCAGTGACTCCTATGGTGGTAGTGCTACATATATATTAAGTATCTCACAAAAGTGAGTACACCCCTTTACATTTTTGTAAATATTTTATTCTATCTTTTCATGTGACAACACTGAAGAAATGACACTTTGCTACAATGTAAAGTAGTAAGTAGGGATGAGCCCACGGTTCAAGTCGAATGTAAGTTCGACTCGAACATTGGGTGTTTGTTTGTTCTAAAACGAACTGAAAATATGGGGCGTTCGCGGAAAATTTGAGCACCGCGGAACGCCGTCCTGTTAAGCCGCTGTATGGTCTTGGCCACTGCGCTGCAGCTCAGTTTCAGGCTCTTGGCAATCTTCTTATAGCCTAGGCCAGTGGTCTCCAAACTTTTCAAACCAAAGGCCAGTTTATTGTCCTTCAGACTTCAGGAGGGCCAGCGGGGGACATAAAATGTCCTGGGCCCAGCATCATCGAGAATAAATATGGTCTTAAGGTTTGTGGTCAGTAGAAGGAGTTGTAGTGCCCCTATTAGTAATAGGAATAGTATCCCATCATTGGTATCAGTGGAAGAAATAGTGCCCCCTTGTTGGTGTCAGTGGGAGGAATAGTGCCTCAAATTGATGGAAGGAATAGTGCCCCAAGGGCCAGATAAAGGCTAGCAAAGGGCCACATCTGGCCTTTGGGCCGCAGTTTGGAAACCCCTGGCCTAGGCCATCTTTATGTAGAGCAACAATTTTTTTTTTCAGATCTTCAGAGAGTTCTTTGCCATGAGGTGCCATGTTGAACTTCCAGTGACCAGTATGAGAGAGTGAGAGTGATACCACCAAATTTAACACACCTGCTCCCCATTCACACCTGAGACCTTGTAATACTAACAAGTCACATGACACCGGGGAGGGAAATTGGATAATTGGGCCCAATTTGGACATTTTTACTTATGGGTGTACTCACTTTTGTTGCCAGTGGTTTAGACATTAATGGCTGTGTGTTGAGTTATTTTGAGGGGACAGCAAATTTACACTGTTATACAAGCTGTACACTCACTACTTTACATTGTAGCAAAGTGCCATTTCTTCAGTGTTGTCACATGAAAAGATAGAATAAAATATTTGCAAAAATGTGAGGGGTGTACTCACTTTTGTGAGATACTGTATATGTAACTGGTGTTGTGCAAACTCTATATAATATCAATACATACACTATATTACCAAAAGTATTGGGACAACTGCCTTTACACACATGTGAACTTTAATGGCATCCCAGTCTTAGTCTTGAGTTGGCCCACCCTTTGCAGCTTCAACTCTTCTGGGAAGGCTGTCCACAAGGTTTAGGAGGGTGTCTTTGGGAATGTTTGACCATTCTTCCAGAAGCGCATTTGTGAGGTCATGCACTGATGTGGACGAGAAGCCCTGGCTTGCAATCTCCGCTCTAATTCATCCCAAAGGTGTTCTATTGGGTTGAGGTCAGGACTCGCTCATCCATGTCTTTATGGACCTTGCTTTGTGTACTGGTGCACAGTCATGTTGGAACAAGAAGGGGCCATCCCCAAACTGTTCCCACAAAGTTGGGAGCATAAAATTGTCCAAAATGTCTTGGTATTCTGACGCCTTAAGCGTTCCCTTCACTGGAACTAAGGGGCCAAGCCCAACCCCTGAAAAAAAAAAAACACCCCACACCATAATCCCCCCTCCACCAAATGATTTGGACCAGTGCACAAAGCAAGGTCCATAAAGACATGGATGAGCGAGTTTGGGGTGGAGGAACTTGATTGGCCTGCACAGAGTCCTGACCTCAACCCAATAGAACACCTTACAAAACAAAATGTAGCCCATGGGACTTTAATAGAACACCTTTGGGATGAATTAGAGTGGAGACTGCGAGCCAGGCTTTCTTGTCCACATCAGCTGCCATTAAAGTTTATGTGTGTGTAAAGGCAGGCGTCCCATTTCTTTTGGTAACATAGTGTATATAAAATAAAAACAATCAATAAGTAACAAAATAATCAAAATAAAATACCATATAAGTGCATATTACTGGTGTAGTCCATAATAAAGTGCACTCATAATATTAAAGTGCATTATAGTTCATATCCAGTGGTGAATCAACGTGCACAATTTGCTTTCTTCTAAGATATCAACTTCTGCGTGACAACAGGAAGACAAATGGTGTACTTCCACGTGGTTGTGACACCTATGTGCTCCCAGTACTCTCACCTTAGTGAGTAATCAAATGCGATTTTTGATTACACTTAAAACAGTCCTCCATTGATGTTGGCTTGATCCTGGTCCTGTCCAATCAATCTTGGTAAACTGTGGTAGTGGTCCCTTTAAGGCGCATTCCACTGGACTTATCCGTATGGTAGGGTAAAACAAAGTGGCCTCCCATTGTGTAGTATTTAAATAAAATCAATTTGATTAAAAGAGAAATTCTTACATCAAAAGAATTGAAAAAACGCCTTTAGTTTATCAAGTAATACTCAGCAAAATAAGGTCTCCGACATTCATCAGGTGACTTCATCAGGCACCTACCTACACATGAAGGCTATCATTGCAAATGTCTTCTCCTAAAAACACTAGTTGTTTGGCTTCATGTTGACCCCTCTGCACCAGCTGCCACACCATTGTCCAGTGAGAGTGCCTTTACTGGCCACTAAGGATGAGTTTGACTACATCCTTATGCCCTGTACACACGATAGACTTTTCTGATGGAAAATGTGTGATAGGATCTTGTTGTCGGAAATTCCGACCGTGTGTGGGCTCCATCACACATTTTCCATAGGAATTTCCGACACACAAAGTTTGAGAGCAGGATATAAAACTTTCCGACAACAAAATCCGTTGTCGGAAATTCCGATCGTGTGTACACAAATCCGACGCACAAAGTGCCACGCATGCTCAGAATAAATTAAGAGACGAAAGCTATTGGCTACTGCCCCGTTTATAGTCCCGACGTACGTGTTTTACGTCACCGCGTATAGAACGATCGGATTTTCCGACAACTTTGTGTGACCGTGTGTATGCAAGACAAGCTTGAGCCAACATCCGTCGGAAAAAATCCATGGATTTTGTTGTCAGAATGTCCGATCAATGTCCGACCGTGTGTACAGGGCATTAGTGACCAGGAAGCTATCGGTGCCGGCCCAATCAGCTGTGGCCAGGGCATACCACCGTCCCACAGCTACACAAAGGGGCAGGGATGCTTATGGCACCATGGCTTTATTAGGTCAGTGGTATTAGGAGGGGTGAGCTGAGTGTTTGGTCTGAATGCAAGTTTGGACTGAACAATGACTGTTTGGACATTCGTCTGAGTGCTTAGGGTGTTTGGCGTTAGAGTTGCCACCTCATCCCTTTAAACCCGAACACACCAACCACTCGTGTAACCCAACCAAGTAAACAGATGAGCAGGGGTCTGAGAGGTTACATCATTGCCTAAATGTGGCAACTTGGCCATATTTGGGCAACGGCATTGGCATGTGCAATGATGTCCTCACTCTCCCTTTTAAATAAAGGACATGACAAGTGTTTGGATGTCTTTATCTCTACGTGTCATGTTTTTTATGAATGAGTAGGGGTACTCATTCACTGGGGGGGGGCAGTGCCTTTGATTATTAATGGTGGCTTCCAGATTCGGATAAGCCCCCGCCCTCAGACCCCCACAACCACCATCCGAAGATGTGAGGAACAGGCTCTTTTCCACATCAACATAGGAACAAGGTGCTTTGCCCGGGGGTACGCCTGGTAAGGTATCTTCCTATGTTGAAGGCATGTGGCTTTGTATGGCTCGTGCACTGGGTCTGGGGCGTGCGCACACCCCCGGCGACCCGCTACCGCTGTGATTGGACACAGCCAGAGCCAATCAGCGGGTCCAGTGGATGTGATGTTCGCCAACACCCCGCGATCGTTCTCAGGAAAAGGCAGAACAGCGGTCTGCCTATGTAAACAAGGCAAACTGCCGTTCTCTCAGAGGGAGATGGAGATCTTGTGTTTCTGCTAAGCAGGAACACAGATCTCTCTCTTCCCCCAGTCAAAGCACCTCCCCCACACTTAGTAAGCACTCCCAGGGAACACAGTTAACCCTTTGATTGCCCCTAATGTTAACCCCTTCCCTGCCAGTGTCATTAGTACAGTGACAGTGCATTTTATTTAAGCACTGATCACTGTATTGGTGTCACTGGTCCCCAAAAAGTGTCACTTAGTGTCCCATTTGTCTGCCGCAATGTCGCAGTCCCGTTAAAAATCGCTGATCGCTGCCATTACTAGTAAAAAAATAAAATAAAATAAAAAAATTCCGTAAATCTATCCCATAGTTGTAGATGCTATAACTTTTGCAAAAAACAGACAATATACACTTATTGTGATTTTTTTTTTACCCAAAAATACATATTCGCCTAAATTGATGAAGAAATTAGATGTTTTACATTTTTTTATTGGATGTGTTTTTTTTAGCATAAAGTAAACAATATTGTTTACACCTCACAGTGGGAACACAATTCGAAAACAGATGCATACAGGAGACTTTTCAGAGGGGTTGTATCTCCATGTTGTACGAATCCTTCGTTTCCCCTCTCGTGAAAAATTCCTTATCAAATAGCTTGGTTGAGGTATCTGGGCATTGCCCCTGAGGTGGAGGACTGGCGATCCTGGACTGCACGCATTTATAATGGCATAATAAATGTTGCCATGATTGAAGCAAGGCATACGGTGATCGTGCCATGGTACCTTGTGCTAGAATGCCTTATTAAATATATCCGGATTCCTCCCCCTCTTGCTTTAGAGACTGTGGTCAGGTGGGCTCTGCTCTTCATATATGGTAGACTTGTCCTCAAGTCTGTCATTTTTGGATATGGATTCATTCCTTTATTCATTCAGTCACTATGGTTAGCATAGCATCGGATAGCCTTGCTTAAAGTGGTTGTATACCCTCATTTTTCATTTTTACCTACAGGTAAGCCTATAATAAGGCTTACCTATAGATAAAATGAATATCTCCTAAACCTATACAGTTTAGGAGATATTCAATTTGCATGCAGCCACTGACGTCAACGGCGCATGCGCTCTGTATGCCCGGCTGAAGGTCCGGCAGACGCTGCCGGACCTTGCCGGGAAGAAGATTCCCGCACGCAAGTCCAGTGATCGACTTAGCTTTAACCACTTGCCAACCGGCTCACGCACATATACGTCGGCAAAGTGGTTTGTTCCCGCGAAAGACCATACCCGTACGTTGGCTCCTTTAGGAGCCATAACAGGGGCATGGTGGGGGATCCGATGCGCGTGGCCGGCGGGCGCGATCGCCGCTGGCCACCCGTGATTGTGGGCACGAGAGCCAAAATGGGGATTTGTGTGTGTAAACAAACAAATCCTCATTCTGAGAGGAAAGAAGAGACAGATCGCTGTTTGTAGTTACTACGAACACCAAACCCATCCTCCTCCTCCAGTCAGTCCCATCCCCCCACAGTTAGAAACACATTTAACCCCTTGTTCGCTCCCTAGTGTTAACCCTTCCCTGTCAGTGACAATTACCCAGTAATCAGTGTATTTTTATAGCACTGATCGCTGTATAAATGTCAGTGGTCCCAAAAATGTGTCAAAAGTGTCCGATCTCTCCGCTGCAATGTTGCAGTCCAAAAATCGCAGATCACCACCATTACAGTACTAGCAAAAAAAAATGCCATAAATATTTCCCATAGTTTGTAGACACTATAACTTTTGCCCAAACCAATCAATATAGGCTTATTGTGATTTTTTTTACCAAAAATATGTTTTTAAAAACATTTTGGGGGATATTTATTATAGCAAAAAGTAAAACATTGTTTTTTTTTTTTAAATTGTCTCTCTTTTTTTGTTTATAGTGCAAAAATCAAAAACCTCAGAGGTCAAATACCACCAAAAGAAAGCTCTATTTGTGGGAAATTTTGTTTGGGTACAACGTTGCACGACCGCGCAATTGTCAGTTAAACGACGTAGTGCTGTATCGCAAAAAATTATCTGGTCATTAAGGGGGAAAATCTTCCAGGGCTGGAGTGATTAATGAAGCTAAAACGAACTTGGATCATGCTCCACAAAAAAATGTCGGCGTTCTGCGGGATAAACAACCCCTGTTTGAAAAGGTGTGGATCCCTTGGCTTTCTTACCTACAGGTGACGAACACTCAGGATTGACATTGGGTCTGTGCCAGGTTGGACTCCTGTACAGGTGTGGTCTCGCTCCTTCGCTCTCTTTTCTGACTCTCTTCCTTTCCTTTTTCTAACTCTTTACTCAGGTGCAATATAGGCACTCGACTTTAGGGTTGCCGTCTAGGTTTTGTATGTGACAATATATCTTAATGGACATGTTGCTGATACATTTGATTTCTCTAAGTGTATAATATTTTCAGGGTAGGATAAATAAGTCTAGTGTTAGATGACATAGTGGTCACTATGCTTGCTATGGTTCCATTATTATGTCTATGGCCTGCTTTGGCGGTCGGGTGGGCGGGTGTAGTCCTGCTTGACCCCTCCACCGAACGTAAAATGTTGGACTGATGTAAGGCCCATTGGTTGCTTGGCCTCTTTTTGGACTATAACCGAATATGTTTCGCAAAACAAGTCTCCTCATAGTTGACCACTTTGGCGTAGTTCCTGTTACCCATTGAATGGACTTCCGTGGATTTCTGGCTTAACTCCTTACCCTTAAAACATGCCATCATTGATAACTTCTTGTTTACTGTTTATGTTGACAGAGCCATTTTGCACTCTTTTTTTATTACATTATAAAACTTTACTGTAATTCTGAAAACTGAATAAAAAGATTGAAACAGAAATTTGCTCTGGCCATCTATATGTAAACAAAATAAAATGTTGGAGCTCCAGTTGTGTATGTCTGTGATTTTTATTTTATAATAACCCCCACTCGCAAATTAGGGCAAAATAGTTGCAGTAATTGCCTGTGGAATTCTCCTCTTCCCATAAACAAGTCTACTTTTCCCCTTTGTAACATGAATGAGCAAAGCCCACCCTCGTCTCTTTTTTAAGAACTAAGTAGATGTAAATATTAGATTTTCCTCTTCTGAAGACGTTTCTTCTTTTCTGTCAGAGTAAAGTGGCGTTTGCAGAGGTCCCATGGTGAGCAGTGCCAATGCCGAGCGGATTGAGTGACAATTCAGAAACTCACGCTGGGCGTTTTTTTCTTTTTTATGCGACTAAAGAAAACGGTAATATTATTTGTTTATTGCTTTCATCATAATTTATAGTCTATCACTTTTAATTTTTTTTCTGACCAATGTTTCTTTTAACTGCCAAGAAAGATATACTTAAATGTCCACAAAGATTTCCTTTCTTGTTTCTAGTAAGGAGGCTTAGATTCTTCTAAATGTTCACCAACTGTACGCTATGCAGTGGCAGCACAGTTCGGGTTGACGAAGGTATCACTACACCCATCTAAATTAGAAGCGCTTCTAGTTGAAGCTGATCATTCAAAGTTAGTTTCCAGATATTATTTAATGCTACTGACTTCTTCCTTCCTTAGGATGGAAATGGTCTCTAGGCAATGGAAAGCTGATATCCCATCATTGACTGAAGAGGCATGGACGGATATAGTTGATTCACAGCTTTCTACAGTTATATGCTAGAGATAAACAAATACAATTTAATTATTTTCACAGAATTTACTATATCCCTCTCGTTTATTTAAAATGGGTAAAGCGGACTTTCCAGACTGCCCCCGTTGCCAAGTTACTCTGGGGGATTACTTTCACATGATTTAGGCATATCCTAGAGTCCTAGAGTCAGGAAATTTTGGTCAGCTATCCTTAGGTTTCTAGAAGAGAAATTAGCTCTTCCAAATATCTGCTTCCCAGCAAGATGTCTTCTGGGGGATTTTACTGAGGAAGACTTGAGTAACCCACAGAAGAGTCTGCTAAGTATGCTAAAGTATGTTAAAAAAGCCTTGGCACTTAAGTGCAAGGGCCTCTGCCCTCCTACTCTCCAATTCTGGGTTGAGTTCATAAATAAGGCATTACCATTATAAAAGCTGATGTATTCCTCTAAAGGTTGTCCCAAAAAGTTTGAAAAAAATTGGGCTGGATGGCTTACTTTAGTTTCTGGTGATATTGATGTTTGATTACTGACTACTACTAATGTACTCCAGAGATGGATGTTGAGCATTAAGATACTCATGCAGCTGTACAGTGCAGATTACACCTGGATTCCATCAGTGTGGCACTGGTTACCCCTTTTTGTTTTGTTTTCTTTTATGTTTGGTATGTTTTTCTTGGTTTCTAATATAACAAATACACAAATTTTCCATCATATATGTCTTTATTAATGTTATACTCGCATTGCACAAATTGCTGAGTAGTCGGACTTTGTGACAGATCTGTAATGGCTTGTTCTCCTTGAATGTACAATGTTATGAAGCTTTATCCAATTTCTATGTTGTAAAATGTACCCTTTAAAAAAAAACGTTCACCAACTGAACAATTGTGAAACCCACATACAGAACAATCTTTGGTGCCCAACAGAAATGGGAGACACATCCTATGGCCAAAGGTTTGTAGGCACCTGATCATCACACCAATATAAGCTTGCTGGACATCTCATTCCAAAACATGGGCATTATTATGGACTTGATCCCCCTCTTTGTGGCTATAACAGCCGCCAGTCTTTGGGGAGATCTTTCTACTAAATTATGGAGAATTTGGGCCCCGTTCAGTCAAAAGAGCATTTGTGAGGTTGAGGGTTGAGGATTTAGGTCAGGCCACTTTAGTTTCCCGACACCAAAGCCATTAAGCCATGTCTTAATGGAGCTGTCTTTGTACATGTTGGAATAGAAAAGAGCCTTTCTCCAATGGTTGCACCAAGGTTCTAAGCGCACAATTGTCTAAAATGACTTTGTATGTTTGCTGTACACAACAGGATCTACGACAAGTCCTTACCTCCCTCCCCTGAAATTGCTTTGCTATCTATCTTACCAGGGTCAGTGAGATCCCAGAAGCGAAGCCTGCTGTGACATTTTCTGTCTGCCACCAAACAGGTTATACCTACTCATTGGAAGTCCATATTAGAATCACATATGGAGGCTCTCAAAATTTATAGAGTTAGGACTGTAGATAATACTGGGCTGCCTTGTTGCAGCCTTTGATGTTTTTATTGTGAACTGTTAGACAGGACAATTAGGTTTGTTGCAGGCTGTTTGGTAATTTGAGCTGGGAATTTTTCTTTGTTTTTGTTTGACATGCATCGCCCTTCCATGTGCTCCTTGCTGCTAAGGCCAGTTGTGGGTTGGGGCAGTTGACCTGTCTCAGTAGTATTTCTAGCAGCCTCATGTATTAGGTCTCCTGAAGTATGTCCTCAGTCTTCAACAACTCCGGCAGCATGTCCCAGTCTCCCAACTGCTCATATAGCATGTTCACAGTCTGGGAAAGTCTCCTGCAGCATGTACACATTCTCTGACCATCTCTTATATTATGTCCACAGTCTCTGATCATCTGCTGTATCATGTCCACAGTTGCTGACCATCTCCATTATCATGTCCGCATTCTCTGACCATCTGCAGTATTATGTCTCCAGTCTCTGACCATCTCCTGTAATATGTCCGCAGTCTCTGACCATCTCCTTTATTATGTTTGCAGTCTCTGACCATCTCCTGTATTATGTCTGCAGTCTCTGACCATCTTCTGTATTATGTCCATAGTCTCTGACCATCTGTTGTAACATGCCCAAAGTCTTTGACTATATCCTTGAATTTTATGTGTAGCCCTTTGGTGATATTGGGGCCATACTTGAGGCCCCCTATATCAAGAAAGTTGACCACCACTGGTATAGTGTATGGCCAGCCTTACAATGATCACCTTTTATTCACATGGTTTACAAATGAAATAAACATTGTGGTAAGTGTTTGAACCCCTTGACAGTGTTGTAGTTTGTCCCAACCCTTGTCACTGATCTCTTTCAATGTGAATAAAAAAGGAATCAAAGTGAATGCTATTGTTACGTATAAAGTACACCTGTAATGAGAGAGATAAGTAAACTGCCATTGCTAACCTCTTTCTGAAAGTGCTTGGCTGTCTCTGGATTCAGTACTTACTGATTCAAATATATGGACAGCATACCTCCCAACTATTTGAGATAGGAACGAGGGACACCTATTAGCAAAAGTATATAGATATAGGACACACCCCTTGACATGCCCACTTAAAGGACAATTATACAAAAAAAAAAGATTAGTTAAACCCACAAGTGCTTTTTTTTTTGCCAGTACTATTCCTTTATACTGGCTTTTGACATTTACAAATGCAGCTATTTAGAAACTGGATGAAAGGTTTAGCACTGGGAAACACTTTTTGAAAGATAGTGAATTTTATATACAACCGTATAGATCAGACCAAAATGAGGGACAAATGAGGAGGAAAGAGGGGCAGAGGGACATTGTTCCAAACCAGGGAAAGTCTCTCAAAATCAGGGACAGTTGGGAGCTATGGGACAGGGCTTGCTTGCCCTGCATGTGGGGGTACTATGCACATGGTCACTAATACCCAGGACCAGGCAGGGCCACAGTCATGTGAAAATCAACATTAGGGTGGGACCCAACTTAGGAGTGAGCCGTACACCTGTCCTGCTGTGTAACAAAATGCAGATTCCTACTGTGAACACTCTGTCCCATATTGCTTCACAACTTGTCTTCTGAATGAGGAGGAGCACCAATGAGCCCCTGTCCCAATCCACCAGTCCAGCTTTCCTCTGCCACCTCACTCCCAGTAACAGAATGGGGTTCCTCCATGCACTAAACGTGGTCCTTATTTGTGCACATAATTAACTCCTTTAGCTCTTTCCATGCCTGGTACCACTCTTGGCTGTCTGGCCGCTATTACATTCTCACCAGTTCATGGTAGTAACTTCCGGCTTCCTGCCTCTTTCTTCAACTCCCTCTTTTTTTTCTCCCTTCCCTCTCCCCCCCCCCTTTTTTGCCCTTCCCTCACCCTCCCTCCTGTTCCCCACTATTCCCACTTTTGTTTCTTTTCCTTCCCCTCTTCCCCTCTCCCCCCTTTCCCATTTCTTGGTTCTTTTTTTCTTCCCCCCTCCCCCTCTCCCCCCTCTTCTTGTTCCTTTTCCTCTTTCGTTTCCCTTTCCGACACCTTTCCTTTTGTATTTTCCCACCTGCTGTTGTATCCATAGTTCCTAACACTGACCCATTGTCACCTTACCATTTTCCATTATTATTGCTCATAGCGTCTCCCGTGTCCGCCCCGGGGGAACTACCCTTTTACCGGGTGCCTCTTTTGTTACTGTGTGGTGCCTCCAGGGCCTTCTTTGGTAAGCTACATACAATTATATAGTTTTTCCACCAAGATTAATCAACTATGTATTTTTACTCACGAGTTTGTTACATTCAAACTCATGAATCTTGAAAATTGTATAACTGTTCAATTATGAAACCTTATTTACTTGTGTAGATGTTTTTGACTGACATCTCCTGAAGAAGCGGTAAAAACCGCGACACATGTAGAGGACTCCGTCAGGATATACATCCAAGCCTTCTTGTACTTGGACCTACGTGTCCACTACTTGTTCTCATTACTGTGCATGGTACTATGTGCACAGTGTATGTACCTATGTACCAACTGTTTTTAACTTTGCCTGTTTTCTAATAAATTGTTGAAATTTTTCTTTTTAACTGGTTCAATCCTTGGCTACCGAGATAGTCCTCGACGCTTTAGTGCTATAGAGTATCACAGCAGGAACCAAAGAAGAGCACCCACCGCTCCAGGCAAATTTTCAGGTGCAAATGGATAACAGGTGCAGACCCCGGCTCACCACCGCCCAATGCGAATAAAATAAAAAAGGTACTCAAACAAAAAAATACAACAAAAAACAAAAAGCAACTTTGTTTTTTGTTGTATTTTTTGCTTGAGTACCTTTTTTAAATGCATCTGTGTTTGGGCTTGATGGATTTTGTTTTTTTCTCAAGCCCATATACATATGTATTTTTTGTGGGACAGTATTACAGCAGCTTGCCTCTTATGCCCTTCTGAACAAGTTTATATTTATAATATATACCTATTTTGCATACATATGCATTCAGACTCAATAGATGGTTTGAACATGTACATACTGTATACGACCATCTTTTTCAGGCATTAGAAGGCTGGACATAAATACATTGTTTTTTTCTTTGTTTTGTGTGTTTTTCTTCTTTTTTTTTCATTTTCTGTTGTTTTGATTTATTTATGAGTAATATGACAGTTTGTCTCATGGATATCTTGTTTATGGACATTTTTGTTTTTATCAATTTCTCCCTTTTTGAGGTCTGTCAGTGTTTGCATGAGTGTATATATATATATATATATATATATATATATATATATATATACACACATTTTAAACGTTGTAATGTTTTAAACATATCAGCTGAAATGTTTCTTGCAATTAGCGTAATCCTAAGCAGGTGGTTTTTGGGTGTGCCTGATTAGAGTTTACTCCTTGAGGCTGGGTTCACATTGGTCCGACAAACGCTCCGACATTGGGAGCTCATGTCGCATGACGTGTGAAATTTAATGTTTCCCTATGGGAGCCGTCCTAACTGGTCCGACACAAGTCGTTCCGACTTTAGAAATGCTCCCTGTACTACTTTGGTCCGACTTTGATCCTACTTCAGCCTATTGACTATCATTGAAGTCGGATCAAAGTCGGATTGCCGTCTCGCATGATCCGACTTCGGCACGCGACTTGTGCTCAGATGATCTTGAGGGGGAACTCCGCGCCAAATTTTAGATAAAAATCTGGCATGGGTTCCCCCTCCAAGAGCATACCAGGCCCTTGGGTCTGGTATGGAGCTTGAGGGGAACCCCCTACGCCGAAAAAGCGGCGTGGGGGTCCCCCCAATCCATACCAGACCCTTATCCGAGCACGCAGCCCGGCCGGACAGGAATGGGGGTGGGGACGAGCGAGCGCCCCCCCCCCTCCTGAACCGTACCAGGCCGCATGCCCTCAACATGGGGGGGTGGTGCCTTGGGGGAGGGGGGCGCGCTGCGGCCCCCCCACCCCAAAGCACCTTGTCCCCATGTCGATGAGGACAAGGGCCTCTTCCCGACAACCCTGGCCGTTGGTTGTCGGGGTCTGCGGGCGGGGGGCTTATCGGAATCCGGGAGCCCCCTTTAATAAGGGAGCCCCCAGATCCCGGCCCCCCACCCTATGTGAATGAGTATGGGGTACAGCGTACCCCTACCCATTCACCTAGGAAAAAAGTGTCAATTTAAAAAAAACACTACACAGATTTTTAAAGCATTTTATTAGACAGCTCCGGGGGTCTTCTTCCGACTTCGGGGGTCTCTCTGGTTCTTCTCCACGCTCTCCGGATCTTCTGCCGGGCTCCTCCGCTCTCTTCTGCTCTTTTGCCGCTCTTTTGCTAAAGCGGAGGAGCCCGGTCTTCGGTCTTCAATCTTCTGCCTTCTGCCTTCTGCCCTCTTCTCCTGATGTTGACACGACGCTCTCTGGGGCTAGAATGCTCTCTGTGCGCTCTGCTCTGACTTATATAGGCGGTGACCCCGCCCCCTTATGCCGTCACAGTCCCTGGGCATGCTGGGACTGTGACGTTTTAGGGGGCGTGGTCATCACCCGATGACCACGCCCCCTTATGCCGTCATAGTCCCAGCATGCCCAGGGACTGTGACGGCATAAGGGGGCGGGGTCACCGCCTATATAAGTCAGAGCAGAGCGCACAGAGAGCATTCTAGCCCCAGAGAGCGTCGTGTCAACATCAGGAGAAGAAGGAAGAAGGAAGAAGGAAGAAGGAAGAAGGCAGAAGGCAGAAGATTGAAGACCGGGCTCCTCCGCTTTAGCAAAAGAGCGGCAAAAGAGCAGAAGAGAGCGGAGGAGCCCGGCAGAAGATCCGGAGAGCGTGGAGAAGAACCGGAGAGACCCCCGAAGTCGGAAGAAGACCCCCGGAGCTGTCTAATAAAATGCTTTAAAAATCTGTGTAGTGTTTTTTTTTTAAATTGACACTTTTTTCCTAGGTGAATGGGTAGGGGTACGCTGTACCCCATACTCATTCACATAGGGTGGGGGGCCGGGATCTGGGGGCTCCCTTATTAAAGGGGGCTCCCGGATTCCGATAAGCCCCCCGCCCGCAGACCCCGACAACCAACGGCCAGGGTTGTCGGGAAGAGGCCCTTGTCCTCATCAACATGGGGACAAGGTGCTTTGGGGTGGGGGGGCCGCAGCGCGCCCCCCTCCCCCAAGGCACCACCCCCCATGTTGAGGGCATGCGGCCTGGTACGGTTCAGGAGGGGGGGGGCGCTCGCTCGTCCCCACCCCCATTCCTGTCCGGCCGGGCTGCGTGCTCGGATAAGGGTCTGGTATGGATTGGGGGCGACCCCCCACGCCGTTTTTTCGGCGTAGGGGGTTCCCCTCAAGGTCCATACCAGACCCAAGGGCCTGGTATGCTCTTGGAGGGGGAACCCATGCCGGTTTTTTATTTAAAATTTGGCGTGGAGTTCCCCCCTAAAGATTCATACCAAACACAGTGCCGGCATTGGCGGGGATCCAAGTCGGATCCCCGTTCATTGAAAGTCGGACACATGCCGGCTTCATGTCGCAGGGCAAAGTCGGATCCAAAGTAGGACGGCTGTTGTGTCGCACCAGTGTGAACCCAGCCTAAAACAGCCTGCTTAGTGTATGCTACTTTTGTTGTGAACAAGCAAGCTATCGCTTGTGAAACGCGTCAACTGCCTGGTCCTGTGTTTGTCTGATACACTTGTGACAATAAAGGTACATCAAGCAAGTTTTTTGGAAATTCAGAGTGCAACCATTTCTACATTTTATTTGCTATTGAGTATATTTGGAGCAGGTCAAAGCACTTCCCCATTTTCTAAGACTGGGATGCCAATAAAGTTCAAGTGCGTGTAAAGGCATGTGTCCCAATACTTTTGACAATACTGTGTATCTAGAACAAGCATGCAGCTAGTGAAGTAGGAGGTCCTGATTTACATTCTTATTCTGGTGATTAAAAAACTATTTTATTGAAGCTTTTGAGCCAACAGACAGCCAAGCAGGACTCTTTTTACCATAATGGCACTCATGGGCCAGTGCCTAGGGCAGCAGAGTTAAAGGTGGGGATACCAAGCCTTATAATTAACTAGTACTTATGATAACATGTTCCTTATTTTGTTTTCTGTTCTGACCACCTCTTATGGTTACATTCATAAAGAACGTTTTATTTTTTTAAAAATGGTTCTAAGATTAACAACCGTTTGGTGACCTGTACAGATAAAATCTGTATATAGACCTCCCCTCCCACCCACTGACTCCACTAACTCTTTCTAGAAGAGTTTGTACAAATAATATGACACAAGAGGCAGAGTTTGTACAAAAGGATGTGTGCCTAGGGCAGGAGTCTCAAACTGGCGGTCCTCCAGCTGTTGCTGTCCCATGAGACATTGCAAGGCTGACAGTTAGCGCCGGTTCACATTAGAAGTGGCACAACTTGCAGGTCGCCTCACCAAGGCGACCTGCACACGACTGCCGCGGCGACTTGCAAGACGACTTCTGTATAGAAGTCTATGCAAGTCGCCCCCAAAGTAGTACAGGAACCTTTCTTCTAAGTCGGAGCGACTTGCGTCGCTCCGATTAGAACGGTTCCATTGTACAGAACGGGAGGCGACTTGTCAGGCGGCTAGGTCGCCTGACAAGTCGCCCCCGTGTGAACCGGCTCTCACAAGCATGACTCCCACAGGCAGAGGCATGATGGGACTTGTAGTTTCACAACAGCTGGAGGGCCACCAGTTTGAGACCCTGGCCTAGGGCAAATTGATATTTACATAGAACCCTGCAGCCAGGTACACAGAATTTAAAAAAAAGGTGGAATGTGGGGACGGCAAACAACGGCAACCTTCCCCTTTTTTTCTCAATACAAGTCTGCTTTCCTTATCCAGAAACCAAGAACACGGTGACACCTCCACATCTGTTTTCATTTCACATGTCATAAAAATTCAATGTAATGGTTGTTCTCCTTTAAGCCTCGTAGAGTTTTACAAGTCGCTGTGATAAAGCTCCGTTCTGATACATTGATCTGCAGACTCCCGGCCTCATTAGATATTCATTTATGTAAAGTCTGCTCTGCATGTAAGCTCTAGACCCCATTCCATCATTAATCACATAGAAATATTTTTTTTCTGCTCTTACCCCCAGGACCTGGCTACAGACAGCCCAATCCTAGCACAGCAGTAACAGCAAATGTTTGCCCATGTTTTGGATCCAGTCGAATTGAAAAGATGGATTAAACGATGGAGGATGAACCACACAGATAAATAGTTGGGGCAGGTCAATAAAAATTTTGTACAAATAATATTATGTAGTCTTCTATCCAGCCAGCAGGTGGAGCTCTAGTCTCCATTTTACTTGAGAGGCATCGTATCATTCTTAGCTATGCTGAAAGAAGACCACTGATTACAGAACTCAATGCGGTTGATTTACTAAAACTGGGAGTGCAAAATCTGGTGCAGCTCTACATAGAAATCAATTAACTTTCAGTTTTTTGTTTATTTTTGTCAAAGGTTAAAGTGATATTAAAGGCTATGTTTTTTTTGTTGTTTGAAAATACCAAACATGTTATACTTACCTGCTGTGTGCAGAGCAGCCCAGATCCTCCTCTTCTCTGGTCCCTCGCCATTGCTCCTGGCCCCTCCCTCCAGTCAAGTGCCCCCAGAGCAAGCAGCTTGCTATCGGGGCATCTGAGCAGGCTTGCTCCCGAGACGCTGCTTTGTGTATCCATTCAGACACAAAGCCGCGGCTCGGCTCTGCCCTGTCTCTCTCCTCATTGGCTCGATGACTTTAATTGAGAGCAGCGGGAGCCAATGGCGCCAGTGAGGAGGGAGAGTCCCTGGACAGTCAAGGCTCTCGTGCACTTCACTGGATCAAGATGGGGCTCAGGTAAGTATTAGGGGGGATGCTGCCCACAGAAGGTTTTTTTATCTTATTGCATAGAATGTATTAAGGTAAAAAAAAAAAACCTTCTGCCTTTACAATCTCTTTAATTGAACAAGCTGAAGTTAGAAGCTGATTGGCTACTAGAGATGTGCACGAAAGGAAACATTTGTTTAGTTTCTAATTGGTTCATTAAGTTCATAATTTTGTTTAGTCATATTCGTTATATTAGAATGATGCGTTTTCAGAATTTGTTTCATATATTCGTTATTTTCGAATCACTTAAAATGTTACTAAAGGTTCCTTTTTTTTTTTTAAATAACAAACATATCATATTTACCTCCACTGTGCAGCTCGATTTGCACAGAGTGGCCCCGAACATCCATTTCTGGGGTCCCTCGGCAGCTCTCTCGGCTCCTCCCCACATCAGATAACCCCCTGGTAGAAGCGGGGTTACCTTGCGGGCGCGCTCCCAGCATTTGGCGTCCATAGATGCCGAATGCAGGACTCGGCCCCGCTCCCCGCATCATAGGATTTGATTGACAGCAGAGGGAACCAATGGCTGCGCTGCTATCAATCTATCCAATCAACAGCCGAGAACCCCCTAGCCGAAAGACGGCACGTCCCCGTAGGACAAGTTCGAGGGTTCAGGTAAATAAAATGAGCGGGGCTGAGGGGCCGGTCACTGGCAGGTGTTTTTTCACCTTAATGCACAGGATGCACTTACACTTACCTTTTAAATGTATTTGAAGTCAAAATTTCGGAAGATGGCTATACTCGTTCTATTCTACTCTTTTCTATTCTATTCTATTCTATAAAGAAGCCTATGTAGGAAGGAATCTTCATCTTATTTCACTTTTATACCTTAGTGTATTTATTTTTTTTTTTTAAATCTAATTCTAATTAATTTTCAAATTCGATGGCTGGTGGTGGTGCTTCAATAATCATGGCATAATGGTTGATATGGTGTCAGGGTGATTGAAGTGCATTATTTCTATTGTAACATTCTAATATATAATGAAGTGGAACTCGCCATACTGCAGAATCAGTGGGAGCCCTGGGCATGTCACTTGCCACATCTCCTGCCACCAGATGCAGCGTGTCACTTGCCACCGTCGCCTGTCACCACATGCAGCGTGTTACTTGTCACCATCACCTGCCACCAGATGTGGATTGTCATTTGCCAAGTCACCTGTCACCATTTGCAGACTGTCACTTGCCACGTTTCCTGCCACCATTTGCAGATTGTCACTTGCCACGTCTCCTGGCAACATTTGCAGATTGCCACATCTCATCAGCCACTGAACCCACGGTTGTCTAAATACTCAAACAGTGACTGCATCTGATGAGATACAGTTGCTTTTCGGCCAATGATTTTACATCTGGTTCAGTCAATCTTTTTAAATCAATTAAAAAATCGTGCTAGTCTCAAAAAATGATTGTAAACTCAATCTTTAATGTGACATGATAGACTTTGTGCATAAATAATGTCCTAATACCTTTAACCGCTTAAAGACCAGCCGTGCAGTTGTACTGCGGCAGATTGGCTCTATTACGCGAATTCCCGTCATTGTACATCACTTCATGTAATAGATATAGCCCCGGAGCCCGTGCGTGTGGCCAGAGAGCGCAATGTCTGTCTGGCTACCTGCAATCACTCCAAAGAGAGCCAGAATGGGGATCTGTCAATGTAAACAAACAGATCCCCGTTCTGACAGGGGAGCTGAGAGTGATCGTCTGTTCCTAGTGCTTAGGAATAGAGATCTCTCTCCTCCTCCAGTCAGCCCAGACACCATACAGTTAGAAACACCTCCCAGGGAACACATTTAACCCTTTGATCGCCCCCTAGTGTTAACCCCTTCCCTGCCAGTGTCATTTATACAGTAATCAGTGCATTTTTATAGCACTGATCGCTGTACAAATGTTACTGGTCCCAAAAAAGTGTCAAAAGAGTCTGATCTGTCGGCCGCAATGTCATAGTCCTGCTAAAAATCGCAGATCGCAGCCATTACTAGTAAATAATAAATAAATTAATAATAAAAATTCCATAAATCTATCCCCTATTTTGTAGATACTATAACCTTTGTGCAAACCAATCAATATACGCTTATTGCGTTTTTTTTTTTTTTAACAAAAATATGTTGAAGAATACATATTGGCTTAAACTGAGGAAGAAATTTGTTTTTTATATTTTTTGGGGGATATTTATTATAGCAAAAAGTAAAAAAATATTGTTTTTTTTTTTTCAAAATTGTCGCTCTTTTTTTGTTTAAAGCGCAAAAAATAAAAACCGCAGAGGTGATCAAATACCAGCAAAAGAAAGCTCTATTTGTGGGGAAAAAAGGACGTCAATTTTATTTGGGTACAACGTCGCACGACGCGCAATTGTCAGTTAAAGCAGCGCAGTGCCGTATTGCAAAAAATGGCCTGGTCATTAAGGGGGTAAATCATTCCGGTCCTTAAGTGGTTAAGTGATGAAATAAACAGTTCAGAGAATGTGCAGGAAACAAATCCTTCTGATAGATATATAAAAATCCAAAAGCCGATTAGACAGGGATTCAACCACCAAACAGTCATGCAGAGCCTTCTGCGGCACCCCACACCCCGTGATCAGGGATGCTTACCAGATTGTAGGGACCACCCATTGCTAGAATGGTCAAACAGGCAGGCAGAACAGGCAGGCAGAACAACCTCTGCAGGGTATTGAAAACCGGGAAGCCTCTGGGACACTCTGATGGTAAGATCAATTCTCCGATGTAGTAACACTCACAATGGGATATCCGCCAGAACCAGGAGGTAGACCATATAAACAGAGAGCTCCAATAGGGTAATACTGTTTATGTAACTTTCTTTTGAAAAAACAAAAACAAATGGCTACTTACAGTGGATAAAAAGCAGTGGATAAAAAGCAAACATAAAATCTTTCACCCGCACTTCCGCGGTCACATGGGACATGATGGCGTCAGCGCGCAGCTCCGCCCGACATGTTTCATCACACGTGACGTCTTCCTGGGGCACAGTCGACGCACTGAGCCATCACTCTAAATACCAATATTAGAAAGACCAAGCCTTGTTTTCACACAGCGGCCATATTATGCTGATTTAAGCCTCCTTCCCATTCACCACTATATTTACAACCACGCCTCGGTTTCGGATATCAACTGAATAAATTGGACCTTATTGTGAAATCATGGTTGTACTTAACAACTTGCAAAAGATAGATTTAAAAAATCCAAAAATGATAACAGTAAAAAGCCTTTTTAAATCGACTTTTGTCTACTCTCGTTGTGCTTGCCGTATTGGCTGAAATCCAAGCCATTTTTGGCCAGCTTTACTGGCTCAGTCTGAACTTTTAATCAGACAAACAGATTATCTGGAAATCCATAGCCATGTATTAATGTGCTCTGGCCAGGGACCTCTCTCCCCAACTAACCGTACCCTGCCCACCTTCATCCAATCACTGCAGTCTAATTAAATGCCACAAATACTCACCTAAATCCATAGTCACCTGACACTTGGGTCCCAAGCCTTCTCTTTCCTCACTTCAGAGTGGAAGGATCCCGCTTTAGAATCTCCGGTTGCTGCCTGGTGGTGTGTACAACATCTATTGGCTATGTATCGGCAGGGTCTTCACAGGTCCTAAAGACATAGCAGCGACATGGCGATGTCATGGTGAGGGGCAGTGGTGGGCCTAGACTGTAGCCCTTGATTTGTAGTCTCCACCAGAAGAAGTGGCACAGTCAAGGGTCACATGGCAGTGAAGTCAGGTAAAAAAAAAAAAGGGAGGGGGCTTTGGCAGGCATTATTCCAAAAAAAAATGGTTGAATGGAGAGGAGTGTACAAAGATGTAGATATGGCGCTATTCCTCTAATTAGGGGGAATACGTAGAGTCCTGTACTTAAACCGGAATCACAAAAGGAAAAATCCTTGGAGAAAAAAATTGTTTAGAATAAAATAAAAGACTATATGTGTTGCACCCCATTCCTGTGGTAGGGTGCAATGAATGCAAGTACATAAGGAATAAGTTGGCCGCCTAATAAAGTTAGGGCCAATAAATGAAACCAACCTGACTGAGTGTTAAAGGTGTGTTACACCCTCCGTGTGTGTTCGGGGTGTTAGGAAAATTATAAAAGTGAGATAGAAAATATTACGTTTTATATTAGGTGGTGAATATGTATAATGCCGTGTACATACGGGCAGACTTTTCGGCATCAAAGGTCCGACGGACTTTCGACGGACTTTTGACGGACTTCCGACGGACTTTCGAATGAACAGACTTGCCTACACACGATCACACCAAAGTCCAACGGATTTGTACGTGATGACGTACACCGGACTAAAATAAGGAAGTTGATAGGCAGTAGCCAATGGCTGCCCTAGCGTTGTTTTTCGTCCGTCGGACTAGCATACAGACAAGCGGATTTTTCGTCCGGACTCAAGTCCATCGGAAAGATTTGAAACATGTTTCAAATCTAAAGTCCGTCTGATTTTCAACTGAAAAAGCTTGCTGCAGGTCCGATGAAGCTCACACACGACCGGATTGTCCGACGGATTCGTCCCGTCGGACCAGTCCGGTCGAAAAGTCCGCCCGTGTGTACACGGCATAAGAGTGCGGTACCTTGGTGGTCCTAAATCCTGCTATGTATCAAACGGCATGTGTGTTTGACCCTCTGTTGCAAATATCTCACCAAACAAACAGAGCCATGGCAAACAAAAAAATGAAAAAAAATAAAAATAAATAAATAAAATAAAGAGTACCAAATAAAGAAATAAATAATTGGTATCCCACTGTGGAAAAACAGAATATAAATGCAGTTCAAACAAAGAATAATAAATTAGTCCGTTGATCCAAAAAATGAAATAAAACGATTGGTGCTCCAAACAGTGTCCAGTGCCTGAACCAAACGATCTTGTATGTGACAGTGGTGCCAGTGATGTTATCCGTGGTGATAATAGATTTACACTCACCAGATGCCCTTACCACCCCCCAGAGGTACTACATGTTCACAGTATAAGCCACTGTGTAGCTCTCTGGGGCCAGCTGGGTAATCCGTGTATCATACCGGCATTCCACCAAGATTTCACATAGAAAAGAGAGGGGTGCCCATAGCATGCAAGATCGTTTGGTTCAGGCACTGGACACTGTTTGGAGCACCAATCGTTTTATTTAATTTTTTGGATCAACGGAATAATTTATTATTCTTTGTTTGAACTGCATTTATATTCTGTTTTTCCACAGTGGTATACCAATTATTTATTTCATTATTTGGTACTGTTTATTTTATTTATTTATTTTTAATTTTTTCATTCTTTTTGTTTGCCATGTCTCTGTTTGGTGAGATATTTGCAACAGAGGGTCAAACACACATGCCGTTTAAAACATAGCAGGATTTAGGACCACCAAGGTACCGTACTCCTATGCCGCATACACACGAGCAGACTTTTTGACCGGACTGGTCTGACGGACCGAGTCCGGCGGACAATTCGACCATGTGTGGGCTTCATCAGACCTGCAGCGGACTTTTTCGGTCGAAATTCTGACGGACTTTAGATTTGGAACATGTTTCAAATCTTTACGTCGGAACTCCACCGGACCCAGTTCCTATAAAAAAATCTGCTCGTCTGTATGCTAGTCCAATGGACAAAAACCGACGCTAGGGCAGCTATTGGCTACTGGCTATGAACTTCCTTATTTTAGTCCAGTGTACGTCATCACATACAAATCCGTTGGACTTTGGTGTGATCGTGTGTAGGCAAGTCCGTTCGTTGGGAAAGTCCATTGGAAGTCCCCTAAAAGTCCATCGGATAGACCGTTGGACAAGTCCAGTCGAAAAGTGGACAAAGTTTTTAAACAAAGGGCCAGTTTGCTGCCCTTCAGACTTTAGGAGGGCCTTACTGTGGTCAAAAGAAGTAGAATATACCCCAGCATCAGTGGGAGTAGACAATGTCTCAGACTTGGCGGTCGGTGCGAAACAATTTCATAACGTCCATTTTCAGTAGGACAAAGAATAGTGCCCCATCATTGGTGTCAGCGGGAGAAATTGTACCCCATCATTGGAGTCAGTGAGAGGAATAGTGCCCCATCATTGGTGTCAGTTGGGGGAACAGTGTCCCATTGGTGTCAGTGGGGGAATAGTGCTCCATCATTGGTGTTAGTGGGAGGATCAGTGCCCCACCAATGGTGTCAGTGGGAGGAATAGTCCTCCATCATTGGTGTCAGTGAGAGAAATAATGCCCCGTTGTTGGGGTCAATGGGAGGAATAGTGCGCAATCATTGGTGTCAGTGGGAGGAATATTGACCTATCATTGGTGTCAATGGGGGCAACAGTGCTCCATCATTAGTATTAGTGGGAGGAATAGTCCCTTATTGTTGCTATCTGGTAAAGGAATAGTGCCCCATCACTGGTGTCAGTGGGGGGAAATAGTGCCCCATTGTTCATGTCAGTGGGAAGGATAGTGCCCCATTGTTTTTTCAGTGAGAGGAATAGAGCCCTATTTTTGGTACCAGTGGGAGGAATGGTGGTCCATCGTTGGTGTCAGTGGGAGGAATGGTGTTCCATCGTTGGTGTCAGTGGGAGGAGAGTGCCCCGTTGTTGGTGTCAATGGGAGAAATAGTACCCCATCATTGGTATCAGTGGGAGGAATAGTGCTCCATTGTTATTACCAGTGGGAGTAATGGTGTTCCATCGTTGGTGTCAGTGGGAGGAGAGTGCCCTGTTGTTGGTGTCAATGGGAGAAATAGTACCCCATCATTGGTATCAGTGGGAGGGATAGTACTCCATTGTTATTACCAGTGGGAGGAATAGTGCTCCATTGTTATTACCAGTGGGAGGAATAGTGCTCCACTGTTGGAGGAATAGCGTACCACTGTTGGTGTCAGTGAGAGGAATAGTCCCCCATTTTGGTGTCTGTGGGAGGAATTATGCCCCATTTTGGTGTCTGTGGGAGGAATTATGCCCCATTTTGGTGTCTGTGGGAGGAATGATGCCCCAAGGGCCAGATAAAGGCAAGCAAAGGGCCACATCCAGCCCACAGGCTTCTGATGTTTCAGTCGGACAAACAGCAGCTCAATGCAAGCTATCTGAAAACCACAGCAGCTTCCCTTTCAAGCAATATCTTGCTGTTTTATTAGAGAAGAATTCTTCCTGATTTTTGTCTCCACACTTATATCTGTATATAAGGATATCTGTAGCGCTGACATCCATCGCTCCTGTTATAATTTCACACTGGTTATTGATCGCTGTGTGTTGGGTTTGGAGTGTTTCTGTTGATCTAAGTTCCTCGGGTCCTATGTGAAATTTCTAATTGCGGCACAATAATCTCCCGCAGTCCTGAAGCACAATTTCTCATTATAGGAGACGATCGATACCCGCTCATTCCAGACGTGCAATGACAAGACATTTACAACCAAAGAAATAAAAGCTTTAATGTTGGTTCTAATTAGCCAATAAGGATTGTTTAAAAGACTCCCAAATTCATTCAAGTCATTTTTAAAGTAAAATAAGTTTATCCATTATGGCAAAGGGGGGGGGAAAGCCACCACCTATAGAGCCCAGTCACCTTTCAGTGATGAAGACCAGGAAGCTGTAATCTGATTGGTTGCTACAGGTTAAAAGGAAAAACAGGTAAATACATATCTGAAATACACACTACTTGCAATTCTGTTCAGCCACTTTTGTGATTAATATACCCCTGTTAGGGGGTCCGGAGGGTGACACCATTTTTTTCTTTTGTAATCTAAGAAACTGTCAAGTGTCCCCTTCCTGCAAAATCCCAGAGAAAAAGCAGCAGCAAACATAATCACTTATTTCTGTTTACACCATCCTGTATGTACATTTATAATGTTAGACAGACAGCATTGTGCAATGCAACAGAGCTCAGTTTAACTGCCATTGCTTAGCACTCCAGAGCACTACAGGAAGCTAACAAAGGCAGAGAAGAGGTTCCTTATACTAACTGTGTTTAAATTTTATGCAGTGAATTTTCTTGTTTTTTTAAATGCAAGCAATCATAGACATGCACACAGGGTGTGTGGGTTGCGCCTGGGCACACCCTAATCACCCGTGTGGTGCAGATTTCCTATATTGCCTGGGTACCAATGTCATTTACCAACCCCTTCTTTTTCTGAAAGTACACAGTGAGTGATCGGTACTGAACTGGAACTTGATTATCTCTGTGTTTTTTATTTTTTGCGCTATAAACAAAAAACAAAAAGTTAAAAAAAACACAATATTTTGTACTTTTTGCTATAATAAATATCCTCCATTCTTTTTAAAAAAAGCAAATTTTTTCCTCAATTTAGGCCGATATTTATGGTAATAAAAATCGCAATAAGCGTATATTGATTGGTTTGCGCAAAAGTTATAGCGTCTACAAAATAGGGGATAGATTTATGGCATTTTTATTTACTTATTTTTTACTAGTAATGGCGATGATCAGCGATTTTCATCAGGACTGCGACATTATGGTGGGCAGATCGGACATTTTTGACACATTTTTGGGATCATTGACAATTATATAGCGATCAGTGCTTTAAAAATGCACTGATTACTGTATAAATGTCACTGGCAGGGAAGGGGTTAACACTAGGGGGCGATCAAGGGGGGTAACTGTGTCCCCTCGTGTGTGTTCTAACTGTAGGGGGATGGGACTGACTAGAGGAGATGACAGATCGTTGTTCCTAGCTAGTAGGAACACACGATCTGTCTCTTCTCACATGTCCCTGTTCTGCCTCTCGTGTCCGCGATCGTGCACGGCCGGCGTTTATTTGCGACCGCCGGCCACGCACATCAGCACCCCCGCAGTGCAGCGGGCGCCCCTGCTATCCATGCTTAAAGGGACCGACGTAAAGCTACGGAATGTGCCGACCGGCCGCAGTATAATGATGGCGGCTGGTCGGCAAGCGGTTAACAGAAGTCAATGCAAGTCGTGCTGAAGTCGCACCAAAATAGTGCAGGTGCCTTTTCCTAAGTCGGAGAGACTTGAGTCGCACCGATTAGAATGGTTCCATTGCTGTTAATGGGGCGCGGCTTGTCATGTGAGTTTGAACACTCAAGTCGCAAGGCAAGTCGCAGCAGTATGAACTGGGGCTTAACCACATGACCTCCAGAAGGCTTTAACCGCTTCATGACCAGACCATTTTTTGCTATCCAACACCGTGCTATTTTAACTGGTAATTGAGCAGTCATGTAACACTGTACCCAAATTAAATGTATATTGTTTTTTTTTCACACAAATAGAGCTTTCTTTGGGTGGTATTTGATCATCACTGTTTTTTTTATTCTTTATTATATCAACGAAAAAAGACCGAAACTTTTGAAATAAAAACATATTTTCTACTTTCTGTTATGATACATGTCCAATAAAATCACATTTCCTAATAAATTTAAGCAAAAATGTATTCAGCTACATGTCCTAAATGCTGACAGTGACCAGGGCTGATCCTGCCAACACTGCATTTTTGGGGACAATATACTATTGGGGACACTAGTATACGGTAGTTCCGACCATGGCCAGGATACGGACCCGGACAGACACTGGCTGGCTTTTCTTCCTGATTTCAGCTCTGAACCGTAAGTGAAATCAGGGAGAAAAAACAGACAGATCTGTCTGTTTACTAGCACACACAGATCTGTGCTGTGATTGGCCACAGCAATCAGCAGGTTCACAGGCAAAATCATTGGCTGTGAGCCTGCTGATGAACTTGTGCTGTGTCCAACCGCAGCACAAGAGATAGGGGGCACATGCACACCTGTAAATTAAGAAGTTAGGCGCGACGTATGGGTGCCCAGGGGAGTCGCTGGCCAGCAGTAAAATTACTACTGGCCGGTCAGCAAGTGGTTAAAGCCCAATACTGGGCAAAAAACTTAACAAAAAAAATAATGCCTCAGCAGGGGTTTAAAATAAAGTGGCAGCTCTGGCTGTAAAACGTACCCTCTCCCCAGTGCTGTCCTCTGCAGTATATTGTTTGTGGCACTAGATGTCCTTAGTCTTCTAAGTTGCTTGGCTATGGACCTTCTGTGAGTGCAGAGCAGCCAGTCTCAACCAGGGCTCAATGGAACCCTAGAGTTCCTACAGAGATTTAAAATAAATAGGATAGTGTGGGTTGCTGCCCACCCTTTTTTGGGTTCCTGAAGGAACTTACAGAGGTATGTACCTAACCTAACCTATAGCAATCTCTGTAGGAATGTATAGAGAATAGGGTGATTGGCGCTACCCTTTATGGTGCTGAGTGGTTTGTCAAGAAGCAGTATAAAATTATTATACTAAACTCCTTACACCAGATCAAAAGTGAACGTGCTCCCACATGGGAGTATGATAAGTGAATAGTAGGAAAATATCAGTTCTTAGATAGACAATATGTAGAAAGCGTATATATCTCCAATCTAAAAAAGTGAGTATGTGTTAAAAAAAAACGTGATTTGGGCAATGGGTGCTCCAACACTGTCATGTTTGGTAAGAGCTTGTCCCATGAGTCGCCCTT
Organism: Aquarana catesbeiana; assembly: GCF_042186555.1. NCBI lineage: Eukaryota > Metazoa > Chordata > Amphibia > Anura > Ranidae > Aquarana > Aquarana catesbeiana. The sequence continues at coordinate 762,290,560 of NC_133325.1, read as the reverse complement.
GACGAAGGGACGGTCAGTTTCAGTCCCGAAACGCGTAGGCCTTCGTGGAAGACATTACAAGCATCTTTATCCAATGCACATCAGTACAGCTGTGTTTCAGCTTTTTATTGTGTTCACTGTGTTATGTTTATTAACTATGCTTATGTTTTGTATACATATATAAATTTTTCTATGGAATAAAATTGTTTTTACATTACGCTGTTGCCGTTAAAGTCCCACAACCTTATTTGGGGGTATTTTTTTCACCTATCAATCTAGGGATGTTGGCAACATACATGATCTAGCTGGATGGTAACCTTTTTCTATAAACTCTGTCTTCCGGGTATGACGTAAAAGCGTGGCTCCGTAAGAAGCCCTGAATAGTACACACCCCGGATCCTGACTGAACAGGGACACAAGCCTGATGGAGGAGCAGATGGGCCAGTACAGCTACTAAGGAGGAGACCCATTCAAAGTTACCCACTCTATGCCTATCACCCCTGCAGGGGTAACTATGTCTGGTGAGTGGGGACCCATTGGGGGATCACTACAGTCACACTACCTGCCGTGCACGGAAGTCACTTTATATATGGAATATTGAACATTTTGGGACTACTTATATTATATTTTTTGTTTTTTTCACATCTTATGCTTTTTTGATTTTGATTAGGTTTTGGGCTATCAAATTGGACACTTAATACATTTATGCCTAGTTGTGGATTTATTGCACTATATTAAGTGGGGTATGTTCACACGCTTAGCGTTTGTATGGTAGGGTGTGGATACCCCTGGACACTTCTGCACTTTTGTGTTATACAGTTCTTATATCTATACTTATAATTTATTTTTATCACAATCAATCGGAGTTAGCATGTATTTAATCTTTTAACACATACTCACTTTTTAGATTGGAGATATATACGCTTTCTACATATTGTCTATCTAAGAACTGATATTTTCCTACTATTCACTTATCATACTCCCATGTGGGAGCATGTTCACTTTTGATCTGGTGTAAGGAGTTTAGTATAATAATTTTATATTGCTTCTTGACAAACCACTCAGCACCATATAGGGTAGCGCCAATCACCCCATTCTCTATACATTCCTACAGAGATTGCTATAGGTTCCTTGAGCTGTGGCTGATTGACCCCTAGCTGATGTTTTTTTTTTTATAATTCTGGGGTCAATTCCACTTGATGGAGGACACCATTTATATTTTTAGCTGTCGGTAAAGGAGACATTCTTCCCACTGGCCACCAATGTAAGGGGCATTCTTCCCACTGGCCACCAATGTAAAAGTCACTTTTCTCACTGACCACCAATGAATTGGTTTTAGTAGGGGTTCCCTGAGACCTCAAAAATGATTTCCTCTAGGGTAAAAAGGTTGAGAAAAGCTGGTGTAGAGTGTGATGGACTCATCCCCAAGGAGGTGTCAACATGGAGCTCTGCAGTACAGTGATGGCTTATTGAGTACTGTCCACCGTCAGAGAAGATATAAAGAGGAAGAGGACCCTGCACATCAGGTTACTGACCAGAAGACATTGGAAAAAGGTAAGTACAATTTTTGTCCACAGTCTCTGAACATCTCATACAGTATATCATGCTCATAGTTTCTGACCATCTCGCGTATCATGCCAGAAGTCTCTGCCTAGCTCTTATATCATGTCTATAGTCTCTGACCATCTCTTGTTTAATGACTATAGTCTCAAACTGTCCTTTGTATCTTTCCGCAGTCTCTAACTATCTCTTGTAAATTACCGCAGTCTCTAACCATCTCTTGTAAATTACCACAGTCTCTAACCATCTGTTGTATTATGCCCACACTCTCTAGCATGACCACAGTTCCTGATCATCTCATGTGTCTCATTCCTACAGTCTCTGACTATCTCTTGTATCATGTCCGCAGTCTTTAGCCATCTCTTGAATCATGCCCATAGGCTTTGTATATATCCTGTTGTGTGTCTGCTGTCTCTGGGACTGAATATTCACTTAATTTTATGTGTGGCCCTTTGATAATGTTGTGGACCACACTTTAGGCCCCCTTATATCATGAAAGTAGACCTCCACTGGTCTATGACTTGGGTTATGCTGCTGCCTACATGTCATAGACTATGATACAATCTTGTGTCCTTCAATGAATGGTAAAAAAAATAATTCAGATTGCACAAGCCCAGTTGTAACTGGTTCCCTCTAATGCCCCGTACACAGGGTCGGACATTGATCAGACATTCCGACAACAAAATCCTAGGATTTTTTCCGACGGATGTTGGCTCAAACTTGTCTTGCATACACATGGTCACACAAAGTTGTCGGAAAATCCGATCGTTCTGAATGCGGTGGCGTAAAACACGGACTATAAATGGGGCAATAGCCAATAGCTTTCGTCTCTTAATTTATTCTGAGCATGCGTGGCACTTTGTCCGTCGGATTTGTCTACACACGATCGGAATTTAAAGGATCGGATTTTGTTGTCGGAAAATTTTATAGCATGCTCTCAAACTTTGTGTGTCGGAAATTCCGATGGAAAAAGTCCGATGGAGCCCACACACGGTCGGAATTTCCGACAACAAGCTCCGAACGCACATATTCCGTCGGAATGTCCGACCATGTGTACAGGGCATTAGTAGTGGTTGTAGTGTTGAACTACAACCTAGACTAGACATTCTCAACCTTTTCAACACAGAAGAACCTTTGAAATAACTTTCTGGTCTTAGAAAACCCCTGCTAGAAATTACTATATGTACAACTTAGTGTGTTGGTCAGTGGGAAGAATACTTCTCTATGCCGCGTACACACAATCAGAAATTCTGCCAGCAAAACTCGGAAGAGAGCTTTTTGTCGGAAAACGCGACTGTGTGTATGCTCCATCGGTCTTTTGCTTGCGGACTTCCAGCCAGCAAAAGATTGAGAGTATGTTCTCTATTTTTCGGTTGGGAAAAGTTCCTATCCGAAAATGCTGTCTGTACAAATTCCGACGGGCAAAATTCCTAAGCATGCTCGGAAATAATTTGTCGCATGCTCGGAAGCATTGAACTTCATTTTCTCGGCTCATCGTAGTGTTGTACATCACCGTGTTCTTGATGGTCGAAAGTTCAGAGAACTTTTGTGTGGCCGTGTATATGCAAGGCAAGCTTGAGCGGAATTCTGTCGGAAAAAATGCTCGTGTACGGGGCATTACACTTGTGGTCATTGGGAAGAATTTCCCCCTTTCAGACAGCTAAAAAGATAATTGGTGTCAGTGAGAACTTACAGTTATCTGAGGGGGAAAACTTGGTCATTGCTCAAGGAACCCCTAGCAACCTCTGAAAGAACCCTGGTTGAGAAACCCTGTCATAGACCAACCTTTCTCAAACTTTTTACTCCAGAGGAACCTCTAAAATATTTTTCAGGTCTTGGGGAACCCCTACCTGAATCAATTAATTAAGGGTTAATGGCAAAAATTCCTCTTACATTGGTGGTCAGTAGGAAGAATGAAACCTTTACCAAAAAGACCATTGGTGTCATACTGCTGACTTTTCCAATTGATGTTGGATCTGGAACTATGTAGACACCATCAAATAGGATGTCAGCCAGCCACAGCTCAGGAAACCCCAAGCAACCTCTGGAGGAACCCTAGCATTCCCCAGAACCATGGTTGAGAAAGACTGCCCTCAATAAAACAGGTCCTTCAAGTAAATAGACTGTGATCTCTTACAAACATTTCACATTTTATTTTATTCTGGAGCATGCCTCAAATTTTATATTTCTCTCTTTTACCTCTGCAGAGAGAAAACATTTGTCCTAATTTAAAGGATGTCAGATAATTGTTAGGATGAAACATCTGAAAGGAAAAGTTGACAGAGAAGAAAACACAACAGCGGAAAAAAAAAAGAGCAGGGGGACGCGTTTGGAGGGGAACAAACAAGGAACAAGATGGTGACATGACAGTAAGGATGGGGGGAGGCTTGCAACAAGCACATTCTTCAACAGAAAATAACATTCATTTGCAAGTTCTTATCATGTAAATGTGACACTGTATATTTTTAGGAAGCTTCTGAAAAAGAGATAACAATGCCTTCAAATTATACCTTTACCCCATCCTCTGGTGGCTCGGCTTTCATCTGCCGCATTAGCAGTGGCAGGAAGGAGATGTGAAACAAAGAGGAAATATTATATTAGAGCAGAGAGGAGGGAACCCAACTTCAATGCAAAATCAGCAGCTACTGATCGAGAATTAATGCCAGAGGAATAATTTGATATCCTGCCAAGCTTTATCTAAAGCTGTACCTACAACTGTCTTGTTTTTTTAAAAACGCAACTTGAGGCAACAAGTAAAATTATGCAGTTAACTTTGAATACAGTCACAAGGCAACAATGCTAAAGTCATAAAGTCCAATTACCAATTAAGGACCAGGCCTATTCTGACACTTTTTATTTAGAAAAATCTGTATTTTTTTGCTACTTAAAACCCCTAAACATTTTTTTTATATATGTGTGTGTATATATCTATAGCTATATATATATAGCTAGATCTCTCTCTTTATATATATATATATATATATATATATATATATATATATATATATATCTAGATATCTAGATATATATCGATATATATCTAGATATCTAGATATATATATATATATATATATATATATATATATATATATATATATATATATATAGATAGATAGATAGATAGATAGATAGATAGATATAGATATAGATATATATTTAGATATATATCTATATCTATATCTATATATATATCTATATCTATATCTATATATATATACATATATATCATTAAAAAAAAAATATTTTTAGCAGAGGCCCTAAAGAATAAAATGCTTTTGCAATTTTTTACTGTCACAAAGTATTTGTGTGGCAATTTTTCAAACGCAATATGTTTGGAAAAAGTACACTTTTATTCATTTATAAAAAAAGAACACAATATATAACCCAATTTTTTTGTAAAATATGAACGATGATGTTACACCGAGTAAATAGATACCTAACATGTCACGCTTTAAAATTGTGCATGCTCATGGAATGGCACCAAACTATGGTACCTAAAAATCTCTATAGCCTATGCTGACACTTTTTATTTACAAGTAAGAATCTGTATTTTTTTTTTTGCTACTTAGAACCCTAAAACATTATATATATTTTTTTAGCAGAGGCCCTAAAGAATAAAATGGCAGTCGCTGCAATTTTTTTATGTCACACAGTAGTTGCGCAGCAGTTTTTTAAAAGCAATATTTTTAGAAATAATACACTTTAAGTACTTAAAAAAAAAAAGAACACAATAGATAACCCAATTTTTTGTATAATGTGAAAGATGATGTTAGGCCGATCATCAAATTATCAATAGAAACCTAACATGTCACGCTTTAAAATTGCGCACGCTTGTGGAATGGCGGCAAACGACGGTATTTAAAAATCTCCATAGGCGACGCTTTAAAATTGTTTACAGGTTACAAGTTTAAAGTTACAGAGGATATCTAGTGCTAGAATTATTGCTCTCGCTTAAAAGTTTGTGGCAATACCTCACAAGTGTGGTGCGAACACCGTTTACACATGTGACCTATGTATGCGTTCCTCACTGCGCGCAACAGCGGCGGCCCATCTATTAGGCAGCATCGCCCCCCCCCCATCCCCCCCCCCCCCCCTCCATGTGTCCGGCCACCTGATCTACATACAGGGCGCCGGACTATGGATTCAAATGGAGGGGGGGAATGTTTTTTTTTTAAGCACCTGATTAGAGCCAGAGTCTAAAAATTAAAAAAAGGGTAGGCTCGGGGGGCAGAGCACTGCGCTCCGAGCCCACCCAGTTGTGTGACAATAGTGAATGAATATTCGCTATTGCCACACTGATCTTCCTCCCGGCCAATCAGGAAGTGGGTCTTAAGACCCGTCACCCGATTGGCTGAAAGGACAGGTGATCCTATTGGATGCCTGGGAGGAGGAGGGAGGAGACGCACGGCGGAAGTTACCGTGATGCAGAAGAGGAGGAGAGGACACCGGAGCCTCTGCCCGTCAGCAACCTAGATGGGGTAAGTGCCGGGCTGGATAACCGACAGACATCGGGCGGGCGGGGGGGTTTGGAGTGCCGTCAGCCAACCGGAGTGGGGGAGTAGTGGTTGTTTGCCTCCCTCCCAAAAAAAAGAATCACCAGCCACCACTGCTGCAAGCATGGATGAACAGGGGCGCTTTAAATTTGTTTGTCCTTTATTATTTACTTTATTGCATTTATTTTATTTTTAGACTGTCCCGTTACATTTTTTTTAGAACCTTTACTGCTATCACAAGAAATGTAAGCATCCCTTGTGATAACAATAAAGCATGACAAGTCCTCTTTATGAAGAGATTTTTGGTTAGTAAGACTCCACATCTCTCCTCTACATAGGAAAGCTTAAAAAAAACATTAATCTAATGCTTTCCAAAAGAAAAATGGCCTTGTTTACATCGGGCCATGAACAGGAAGTGACGTCATGACGTCTCTCCCGGCCTCCTAGGTCATAGAGAGAAGGGGAGGCCATCTTTCCTCTGCTAATTTCTATGGCCAGTTGCCACAACCGCCAGATCGGTTCCTGGGCTTCGCGATGAGCCAGGCAAAAAGCAGCAGAAGGCTGAGGGGGGGGGGTCTAATCAGCCACTCGGAACCTTTTTATCGGAAGCAGCGGCTGAGGAAAATTTTAAAACCGGGGTTATAGCGTCTAGCTGCAGCCATAACCCCAGTATACCATCATGACGTATTTTCTCAGTTAGGCGGTCGGCAAGTGGTTCCACCTCCAACTTATTTTGCAGTTTTATATAATAAATTGCAACCAGATTCAGTAGCCTTTTCACAGTGCCCCTAGGTGACAGAACACCATATCCGAGATGATATCCATATCAGTTGTAAAAAAAAAAAAAAAGGGGTTCCCTCAATCCATCTTCTGTCACTTCCAGGAGGTGTAGGTGATGTCATTGTGCCTCCCAGGAAAGCTGAGTACTCAAAATCATTTTCTTGGAAGATCCGCTGTGAGAACAAAATACTGGAAGCTGTGCCTGAATAAAAGGCGGGCAGAGGGCAAAGGATTAGGATTATTCTTTCTCTGATTTGTGTTACATATGATATACAGTGGGGACGGAAAGTATTCAGACCCCCTTAAATTTTTCACTCTTTGTTATATTGCAGCCATTTGCTAAAATCATTTAAGTTATTTTTTTCCTCATTAATGTACACACAGCACCCCATATTGACAGAAAAACACAGAATTGTTGACATTTTTGCAGATTTATTAAAAAAGAAAAACTGAAATATCACATGGCCCTAAGTATTCAGACCCTTTGCTCAGTACTTAGTAGAAGCCTCTTTTGATCTAATACAGCCATGAGTCTTTTTGGGAAAGATGCAACAAGTTTTTCACACCTGGATTTGGGGATCCTCTGCCATTCCTCTTTACAGATCCTCTCCAGTTCTGTCAGGTTGGATGGTAAACGTTGGTGGACGGCCATTTTTAGGTCTCTTCAGAGATGCTCAATTGGGTTTAAGTCAGGGCTCTGGCTGGGCCATTCAAGAACAGTCACAGGGTTGTTGTGAAGCCACTCCTTCGTTATTTTAGCTGTGTGCTTAGGGTCATTGTCTTGTTGGAAGGTAAACCTTCGGCCCAGTCTGAGGTCCTGAGCACTCTGGAGAAGGTTTTCGTCCAGGATATCCCTGTACTTGGCCGCATTCATCTTTCCCTCGATTGCAACCAGTCGTCCTGTCCCTGCAGCTGAAAAACTCCCCCATAGCATGATGTTGCCACCACCATGCTTCACTGTTGGGACTGTATTGGACAGGTGATGAACAGTGACTTGTTTTCTCCACACATACCGCTTAGAATTAAGGCCAAAAAGTTCTATCTTGGTCTCATCAGACCAGAGAATCTTATTTCTCACCATCTTGGAGTCCCTCGTTTTTTAGCAAACTCCATGCGGGCTTTCATGTGTCTTGCACTGGGGAGAGGCTTCTGTCGGACCACTCTGCCATAAAGCCCCGACTGGTGGAGGGCTGCAGTGATGGTTGACTTTCTACAACTTTCTCCCATCTCCCGACTGCATCTCTGGAGCTCAGCCACAGTGATCTTTGGGTTCTTCTTTACCTCTCTCACCAAGGCTCTTCTCCCCCGATAGCTCAGTTTGGCCGGACGGACAGTTCTAGGAAGGGTTCTGGTTGTCCCAAACGTCTTCCATTTAAGGATTATGGAGGCCACTGTGCTCTTAGGAACCTTAAGTGCATCAGGATTTTTTTTGTAACCTTGGCCAGATCTGTGCCTTGCCACAATTCTGTCTCTGAGCTCTTCAGGCAGTTTTGACCTCATGATTCTCATTTGCTCTGACATGCACTGTGGGCTGTAAGGTCTTATATAGACAGGTGTGTGGCTTTCCTAATCAAGTCCAATCAGTATAATCAAACACAGCTGGACTCAAATGAAGGCGTAGAACCATCTCAAGGATGATCAGAAGAAATGGACAGCACCTGAGTTAAATATATGAGTGTCAAAGCAAAGGGTCTGAATACTTAGGACCATGTGATATTTCAGTTTTTCTTTTTTAATAAATCTGCAAAAATGTCAACAATTCTGTGTTTTTCTGTCAATATGGGGTGCTGTGTGTACATTAATGAGGAAAAAAAATGAACTTACCGTATATACTTGAGTATAAGCCAAGATTTTCAGCCGTTTTTTTTTTGGGCTGAAAGTGCCCCCCTCGACTTATACTCGAGTCACCGCCATCTGCCTACATGATCAGTGTGTCATGCAGGCAGACATGGAATGCTATTACCATTCGGCGGCCATTCTACTGTTCAAAAGCCGCGCCTCCTTCTCGTCTGTGATAGACAGATAACTCCATTTACCAGCAGTCGGCGATCAGCCTATCACGGACATTCTCACATCCTCGTCCGTGGTATGAGGATGAGTGAATGTCCGTGATAGGCTGACCGCTGACTGCTGGGAAATGGAGTGTTCTGCCTATCACAGAAGAGGAGGAGGCGCGGCTTTTGAACAGTAGAATGGCCGAATTGTATTATGACGCGCTGATCGGTGCAGAGCGGCACGCGGAGGCATGCACAGGACACAGGTAGGATGCACACATACACAGGGACCCAGGCACAGGACACAGGTACAGGACACAGGTACAGGACACAGCTAGGTGACACATGCACAGGACATATGCACAGGACACAGGTACAGGACACAGCTAGGTGACACATGCACAGGACACAGGTACAGGACACAGGTACAGGACACATCTAGGTGACACATGCACAGGACACAGGTACAGGACACAGCTAGGTGACACATGCACAGGACACATGCACAGGACACAGGTACAGGACACATCTAGGTGACACATGCACAGGACAGATGCACACATACACAGGGACACACGGAGGTATACAGCTGCAGATGGGCATTGTTGATCCTCTTTTTCCACTTGCAGTAGCTGCTGCATTTCTCACCCTCGTCTTATACTCGGGTCAATAAGTTTTTCCCATTTTTTTGTGGTAAATTAGGGCCTCGACTTATACTCGACCTATACACGAGTATATACGGTAAATGATTTCGGCAAATGGCTGCAATATAACAAAGAGTGAAAAATTTAAGGGGGTCTGAATACTTTCCGTCCCCACTGTATATCATATGTAACACAAATCAGAGAAAGAATAATCCTAATCCTTTGCCCTCTGCCCGCCTTTTATTCAAGCACAGCTTCCAGTATTTTGTTCTCACAGCGGATCTTCCAAGAAAATGATTTTGAGTACTCAGCTTTCCCGGGAGGCACAATGACCTACACCTCCTGGAAGTGTCAGAAGATGGATTGAGGGAACCCCTTTTTTTTTTTACAACTGATATGGATATCATCTCGGATATTGTGTTCTGTCACCTAGGGGCACTGTGAAAAGGCTACTGAATCTGGTTGCAATTTATTATTTAAAACTGCAAAATAAGTTAGGCCTCTTTCACATGGACGATCCGTATGTCCGTTTTTCATCCTTCCGTTTTCGGATGAAAAACGGACATACATTCATCCCTATGGAGCGTCGGATGTCAGCGGTGACATGTCCGCTGACATCCGACCCCGCTCCGATCCGAAAAGTGTAACGGAGGAAAAACCTACTTTTCCATCCGTTTTCGGATCGGATCGGGTGACGACGGACACTACGGTCCGTCGTCACCCGATCCCCCATAGGGGAGAGCGGCGCTCTGACAGGTCCGCCACTGCACAGTGTGCAGCGATGCACCTGTCATCTTCCTGCTCAGCGGGGATCGGCGGAGCGATCCCCGCTGAGCCAGCGGATGTTCACGGGGCGGATCATCACTGATCCGCCCTGTGAGAAAGAGGCCTAAAAGGTGGAACCACTTGCCGACCGCCTAACTGAGAAAATACGTCATGATGGTATACTGGGGTTATGGCTGCAGCTAGACGCTATAACCCCCGGTTTTAAAATTTTCCTCAGCCGCTGCTCCTTCCGATAAAAACGTTCCGTCCCCACTGTATTTGGTTCTTTAAAATAGCAACGCTATATAGCAAAGTTTAACCACTTCAGCTCCGGGAGATTTACCCCCCAACCCCCCTCATGACCACCCCAATTTTTTGCAATAAGGCATTGCATTACTTTACATAGTTAGTCATGTTGAAAAAAGACACAAGTCCATCTAGTTCAACCATAAAAAATAAATAAATAAATAAATAAAATAAAACATATCATACAATCCCATATACACAATCCTATACCCACAGTTTATCCAGAGGAAGGCAAAAAACCCCAGCAAAGCATGATCCAATTTGCTACAGCAGGAGAAAAAATTCCTTCCTGATCCCAGAGAGGCAATCGGGTTTTCCCTGGATCAACTTTACCTATAAATGTTAGTACCCAGTTATATTATGTACATTTAGGAAAGTATCCAGGCCTTTCTTAAAACAATCTACTGAGCTGGCCAGAACCACCTCTGGAGGGAGTCTATTCCACATTTTCACAGCTCTTATGCCCTGTACAGACGATCAGATTTTCCGACAACAAAACCGTGGATTTTTTTTTTCCCGACGGATGTTGGCTCAAACTTGTCTTGCATACACACGGTCGGACTTTCACAAATGTCGGAAATTCCGAACGTCAAGAACGCGGTGACGTACAACACGTACGACGAGCCGAGAAAAATGAAGTTCAATAGCCAGTGCAGCTCGGACCTGTGTACACACGATTGGAATTTCCGACAACAAGTTTTGTTGTCGGAAAATTTGAGAACCTGCTCTCTAACATTTGTTGGCAGAAATTCTGCCAACAAATGTTCTATGGAGCCTACACACAGTCGGACTTTCCGACAACAAGCTCACATCGAACATTTGTTGTCGGAAAATCCGATCGTGTGTACGCGGCATTACTGTAAAGAAACCTTTCCGTATTTGGAGATGAAATCTCTTTTCTTCTAGACTGACAATTGCGCGATCCTACAACGCTGTACCCAAATTAAATGAATGTCCTTTTTTTTCCCACAAATAGAGCTTTCTTTTAGTGATATTTGATCACCTCTGCGGTTTCTTACTTTTTGTGCTATAAACAAAAAAAAAAAAAGCGATAATTTTGAAAAAATTTAATATTTTTTTACTTTCTGCTATAAAACACATCCAAATAAAAAAAATGCAAAAAATTAAATTTCCTCATCAATTTAGGCCAATATGTATTCTGCTACATGATTTTGGAAAAAAAATTCCCAATAAGCGTATATTGATTGGTTTGCGCAAAAGTTATAGCCTCTACAAACTGTGGGATATATTGATATGTTGAAATTTCTGCAGAAAGTAACCTTAGTAGTGTACCCCACAATTTCCGGTTGTGATGATTATGTCATCAGCCCAGCCCCTTGACTCCTGGCATACCGATGTCATCAATCCCAGAAGTATTCAGGCGTCTAATGCAGGTACACAAAGCACGTCACACTGTCATTACTGTGCAGCTGCCATGTCTTTATGGACCTTGTTTTGTGCACTGGTCCAAATTATTTGGTGGAGGGGGGATTATGGTGTGGGGTTGTTTTTCAGGGGTTGGGCTTGGCCCCTTAGTTCCAGTGAAGGGAACTCTTAAGGCGTCAGCATGCCAAGACATTTTGGACAATTTCATGCTCTCAACTTTGTGGGAACAGTTTGGGGATGGCCCCTTCCTGTTCCAACATGACTGAGCACCAGTGCACAAAGCAAGGTCCATAAAGACATGTATGAGCAAGTTTGGGGTTGAGGAACTTGACTGGCCTGCACAGAGTCCTGACCTCAACCCGACAGAACACCTTTGGGATGAATTAGAGCAGAGACTGGGAGCCAGACCTTTTCGTCTAACATCAGTGCCTGATTGTGCTTCTGGAAGAATGGTCAAACCTTCCCATAGACACACTCCTAAACCTTGTGGACAGCTTTTCCAGAAGATTTGAAGCTGTTATAGCTGCAAAGGGTGGGCCAACTCAATATTGAACCCTACGGACTAAGACTGGGATGCCATTCATGTGCGTGTAAAGGCAGGCATCCCAATACTTTTGACAATATAGTGTATGTAACATGCATAGTGCAGGGGTCACAAGCATGTAATTTGCATAGTGCAGGGGTCAGAAGTTATGTAACATACATAGTGCAGCATTCACAAGTATTTAACTTGCATAGTGCAGGGGTTAGAAAAATGTAACATGCACAGGGCAGGTGTCAGAAGTATGTAAAGTAAGTAGTACAGGTGTCAGAAGTATGTAACTTGCATAGTGCAGAAGTCAGAAGTATGTAATGTACATAGTGCAGGGGTTAGAAGAATGTAAAATGCATAGAAGTATCCAAAGAAGTATGTAACGTGCATATTGCAGGGGTAACAAGCATGTAATTTGCATAGTGCAGGGGTCAGAAGTTATGTAACATACATAGTGCAGCATTCACAAGTATGTAACTTGCATAGTGCAGCGGTTAGAAAAATTTAACATGCACAGGGCAGGTGTCAGAAGTATATAAGGTATGTAGTACAGGTGTCAGCAGTATGTAAGGTATGTAGTACAGGTGTCAGAAGTATGTAATGTACATAGTGCAGGGGTCAGAAGTATGTAACTTACATAGCGCAGGGGTTAGAAGAATGTAACATGCATAGAAGTATGCATAGAAGTATGTAACGTGCATAGTGCAGGGGTCAGAAGTATGTAACGTGCATAGTGCAGGGGTCAGAAGTATGTAACGTGCATAGTGCAGGGGTCAGAAGTATGTAACGTGCATAGTGCAGGGGTCAGAAGTATGTAACGTGCATAGTGCAGGGGTCAGAAGTATGTAACGTGCATAGTGCAGGGGTCAGAAGTATGTAACTTACATAGCGCAGGGGTTAGAAGAATGTAACATGCATAGAAGTATGCATAGAAGTATGTAACGTGCATAGTGCAGGGGTCAGAAGTATGTAACGTGCATAGTGCAAGGGTCAGAAGTATGTATTGTGCATAGTGCAGGGGTCAGAAGTATGTAACATGCATAGTGCAGGGGTCAGAAGTATGTAATGTATATAGTGCAGGGGTCTCTTTAGTTTCCTATGTCCCACTCCTCTCAACGGAAACCTGATGGAGACATCTTACCCCCACCTGGTCCACTTTGCCCCCTGATCAGCTCCTCTACCTCCTCTTGTGACAGGCAAAGCTCCTCCTCCAAGTCCTCTCTCCTCCAATGACAGCTTGTACTTATAAGGCACAGTGGGTGTGATGCAAAGAAATGATGTCACACATTCTGCTCCATGTTTGCATCTCTGAAGGAGAAATTGTAGAGATGTAAGCTAAATTTTGGTATTGCCGGGTCATTTCAAGCAAGTATGCACAGGGGTATATGTGAACACCCCTCTTTTGGTGCTCTTACACCCATAGATTTGTCAATACATACTAAACTGCGTAGATGGAGGAATCTGCCCTGCCGGCTGTAGTATTTGACAGCTCCAGCGGCTGTCAGAATACCCAAACAGCACCTGCATTTGATTGGCTGCAGGCCCTGTTCTTCTGACAATGTGCCACTCGGCTCTTTCAACAAAAATCCTTCGAACAATTGGCTTTTGTTGAGACAGGAGGGGCCAAAAGGGGCTCCCATGACTTACATTTCAGCCGATTCCGCTTGCATTGGGAGAAATATAAGTCGTGTATGGCAGCCTCACGTTTGATGCTAGGTTCATACTTGTGCGTCTGCATTTTTATGCTTTTGCATGCGCTTTTTAATGCGTTTTCATGCGCTTTTCATGAGACCCTGAGCATCACATAAAGCGTCAGAGTATCTCAGGTAGTGTTTAATGTTTGCACACCGAGAACAGAGCGAATTGCTGGTTTACATCATCACATGGTGTTAAGTAACGTCTTCCACTTAGCACAGTACAAGGAGTGACAATAAACAGCGCACATCACACATGCATACTGTCTTCTGGCAATTAACATATGGAGGAGACACGGGACGACTGTCTGAGACAGTAACAGACATCTGTTGAGCCAGCTGTGAGCTAAACATAAATCAAAACAGGCGGCATCATAGAAAGATGGAGAGAGATTAAAGGGTGTCATTATTACCAGCGTACAGGGAACATTTACTGCACAAAGAGCTCACATAGTCAAGTGGATATGAAACTAGAATTCTGAGCATGTCTACTAATGATGGCTAAAGAAAGGCCACTGATGCACATCGTTGTTGCTCCCTGTGATAGCCCTCTTGTTATAGCGCCACCTACAGTATGTGGTCTCTGCATGCAATCCCTCTTATCATAGCACCACCTACAGTATGTGTTCTCTCCATGCGAGTCATTTATCATAGCGCCACCTACAGTATGTGTTCTCTGCATGCGAGTCATTTATCATAGCGCCACCTACAGTATGTGTTCTCTGCATGCAATCCCTCTTATCATAGTGCCACCTACAGTATGTGTTCTCTGCATGCAATCCCTCTTATCATAGTGCCACCTACAGTATGTGGTCTCTGCATGCAAGTCATCTTATCATAGCACCACCTGCAGTATGTGGTCTCTGCTTGCAAGTCATCTTATCATAGCACCACCTACAGTATGTTGTCTCTGCATGCAAGTCATCTTATCATAGCGCCACCTACGGTATGTGGTATCTGCATGCAAGTCATCTTATTATAGTGCCACCTACAGTATGTGTTCTCTGCATGCGAGTCATCTTATCATAGCGCCACCTACAGTATGTGGTCTCTGCATGCAATCCCTCTTATCATAGTGCCACCTACAGTATGTGGTCTCTGCATGCAAGTCATCTTATCATAGCACCACCTACAGTATGTGGTCTCTGCATGCAAGTCATCTTATCAT
This sequence comes from Aquarana catesbeiana, assembly GCF_042186555.1. Lineage (NCBI taxonomy): Eukaryota > Metazoa > Chordata > Amphibia > Anura > Ranidae > Aquarana > Aquarana catesbeiana. Next base: position 762,275,259 of record NC_133325.1, on the reverse strand, counting down.
AGCGCCACCTACAGTATGTGGTCTCTGCATGCAATCCCTCTTCTCATAGCGCCACCTACAGTATGTGGTGGTCTCTGCATGCAATCCCTCTTGTCATAGCGCCACCTACAGTATGTGGTCTCTGCATGCAATGCCTCTTCTCATAGCACTACCTACAGTATATGGCCACCTACGGTATGTGGTATCTGCATGCAAGTCATCTTATTATAGTGCCACCTACAGTATGTGTTCTCTGCATGCGAGTCATCTTATCATAGCGCCACCTACAGTATGTGGTCTCTGCATGCAATCCCTCTTATCATAGTGCCACCTACAGTATGTGGTCTCTGCATGCAAGTCATCTTATCATAGCGCCACCTACAGTATGTGGTCTCTGCATGCAATCCCTCTTCTCATAGCGCCAGCTACAGTATGTGGTGGTCTCTGCATGCAATCCCTCTTGTCATAGCGCCACCTACAGTATGTGGTCTCTGCATGCAATGCCTCTTCTCATAGCGCTACCTACAGTATGTGGTCTCTGTATGCAAGCCCTCTTGTCATAGCGCCACCTACAGCATGTGTTTTCTGCATATAAGCTCTCTTATCATAGTGCCACTTACAGAATGTGGTTTTTGCATGCAAGTAATCTTATTATAGCTCCATCTGCAGTATGTAGTCTCTGCATGCAAGATTTCTTATCATAGTGTCACTTACAGTATGTGGTCTCTTCATGTAAGCCATCTTATCATAGCGCCATCTACAATAAGTGTTATCTGTATGCAATCTCTCTTATCATAGTGCCACTTACAATATATGATTTTGATCAATCTAACGCTGATTGAACATGAAGGCAGTTTGTGAAGCACTTCTTATACCCCATTTATACTTTCTTATTTGTTCACATTAACTACTATGGGTATATAAAGAAATACTGCGCCAACTAAGGTATCGGGAGCAGCCAACATAACAATCAGACCAATTGTGAAGGAATAAAATAGTAAGATGTGGCGCTAAAAAGTGGTGTTCTTTATTAAGCAGGACAAACCAGAATGATTGTCTGGGTGTCAAGTATGCATAATAAAGTTTTAATGGAAACAAGGTGAGAAAAACAACACAATAAAAGTGTGTAAAAGGACACAGATGTGTCTGTGAATCCAAACCAACCAAAATAATGCACTAAAAATACTAAGACTATAAGGAAATATACACATGTATGCAACAAACATTAATGAGTGCAAACATAATTAAGTGTAAACTAAATAAGGAATAAACCTCAAAAAATTCATAATGTGTTCAAAGCAATATAGTGTTCATATTAGCAGATACACTGCAGCCAAAACAGATATGTATGAATGTCACAAAATGTTCACGGAACAAGCATATATGATTGTTTAAGAATTTGGCTTATGGAGCCTGCAGCGGAGAGTACAGACTGGCATACGGAGCCTTCAGCAGAGTGTATCAGACATCCACAGCTGGAACAAACTCAGAAATGATGTACTAGTTGAGTGCCCAAAGCGTGTGTAAGCAAATTAAACACCCTTACCGGAGCAGATGGACTCACTAGCCGTACGGCTGAGAGTCAGACAGGCTTGTAGGCGGAAGGCCAAGTTGGTTGTCCCAGGGGGAACCGATCAAATTCCACAGCCAGAATTGATGTTGGGATGGCCACGTCACTCACCGGTCGTCTACTCAGAGTCTTCCTGCTTTGGGATCTCCTGGTCGAAGTCTTATGTAGACGAAACGCGTCAGTTTTGATATGCCTGTTATGCCACAACTAAGTGCTTTTTAACATTTGTTTACATTCGGTTCCTCATTGTTCTAAGGAGCCTAGAATGCTTTTATCTGGAATTTTTTTAAATAAAATTACCTTTTGAAGCAATCTCACACTATGTGGAGATATTTTTTTCATTGAGGGCTACATCCTTTTCATGTCGTTTGTGGGGACCTGATTTACCCATCATTACACTACTTGTTATTGTGGAGAAAAACATGCAGATGACCAAGGACAGGTATCCTGTGCTTCCTGCTCCCTCCTTAACCATCCCAATACAGGGCACTTTCGCACAAATAGAGCTTTCTTTTGGTGGTATTTAATCACCACAGTTTTTTTTAATTTTTTGTGCTATGAAAGTAAAAAGACCGATTTATTTATTTATTTATTTTTTTCAAGCAAATTTTTTTTAGTTCCTATTTTAAAAGTTTTCAAATAAATCATTTCAGACATGGTATATTTTTACATAGTTACATCAGTCCAGCTTAGACCAATGTAACTTTGCATTTATCATACCTGGCCAATGCCCCTTGTAGCTGGAAATCATTGAATTATAAACCACTACTTCAGTGATCTCCACTAGCTTCCGGGTCCTGCGCCTAGTGGCTGTCTTGCTATATTATGAACACAGGAGGTTTGCTGTTCAGCAGAGGCACAATTCAGGGCATGCTTTGCATTTTTTGAACTAATGCAAAGTGTTCTTTGATTGGATGAGGGGGAGAGTGTGACATCACTGCCCCACTTCTCCACCCTCTCCATGCTGGGCTTTGGCATGGCTTCATGTAGTCCTGTAGTGAGACCATGCATAGAAACCTGACAAAGTCACTACTTCATTGGAAGGGAGTAAGTGATATGAATAATGAACAGGAAGTTTTGTTGCCATTAGAATAAGTTAAAAGGGTGGTCAGGTGGGGACAACCCTTCACATTTGGTGGACCTGTCCTAAAGTCAGACACTTGAGGATATGGGTCCATTAATTTGTTTATTCTGTCACCATGGTCAAAATCATCAAAGATGCCCGGATAGCATTGTTAAATAAACCTGTGAAAATATCCCCAGACACACAAATACCCTAATTTATTTCATCATTTTGGCGGCCAAATTCGCAATAGCCACTGCGTGGAAAAGTCCGGTGGTGGATCTCGCCTTGCTGAAGCGTAGGCTGATCTGGATTATGCTTCATGAAAAGATGTTGAGTGTCTTAGTTGTTTTTTTATAAAAGTTTTTTTTATAAAAGTAACAAACATGCCTATACTTACCTTACCTTAGTTTTGCACAAAGCAGCCCCAATCCTCCTCTTCTGGGGTCTCCTGCTGGCACTCCAAGCCCCTCCTCTTCATTAAGTATCCCCACAGAAAGTTGCTTTCCCTGGGGGCACCCGTGCAGGCTCGCTCTTGAGTCCCGCTGCTACATCCATTGGCACAGACAGTAGGACTCGACCCCCCCCGTTCCCGTGTCACAGGATTTGGTTGATAGCAGCAGGAGCCAATGGCTCTTGCTGCCATCAGTCTGTCCAATGACAGCACATCTCTGGATCGGTCTGGGGGGGTCTGGGGGGAGGGAGCTGCAGCACAGAAGGTTTTTCACCTTAAAGCTAAGAATGCATTAAAGCCTTAAGGCTTTAGAACCACTTTAGGGGATAAACAACCACTATTTGATACAATATGGAACCCCTGGCTCCAGTGGCATCGATGGGGGGGGGGGTCACAGTGGCTGAAGCCCTGAGTGGGTCCCGAAAAGCGGGCACAGTTCTATTTATAGCCCTGAGCGCCGCCGAGCGGGGACCGATCTTATCCCGAGCGCCGCTGAGTGCCACCGAGTGCGGCCGAGTCACATAGCAGGTCCCGCCTTCTGGAGCCTGCAGTGCTGATGGACGTCCCACTGGTCCAATGGTGGGACCGCGGGATGTGTGACGTCCATCATAGGCGCTGCAGGCTCCAGAAGGCGGGAATTGCAATGCAGCCACCGCGTGAGATCCCCGCTTGGTTCTCCTCCTCTCCTCATCTCCTCCGGCTCCGTGCTGTGAAGATGGGTGCGCACCGCACACCATGGCTGAGCTGCTGCTGCAGGACACATGAAGTCTCCTGGAAGTCAGTGTGTGTCACTACCGTCAGTATATGTAGGTCAGTGTATGTCAGGTAGGTCAGTGTATGTCAGGTGGTAGGTCAGTGTATGTTAGGTAGGTCAGGGTATGTATGTCAGGTAGGTCAGTGTATGTTAGGTAGGTCAGTGTATGTATGTCAGGTAGGTCAGTGTATGTTAGGTAGATCAGTGTATGTATGTCGGGTAGGTATGTCAGTGTATGTATGTCAGGTAGGTAGGTCAGTGTATGTATGTCGGGTAGGTATGTCAGTGTATGTATGTCAGGTAGGTAGGTCAGTGTATGTATGCCAGGTAGGTAGATCAGTGTATGTACGTCAGGTAGGTAGGTCAGTGTATGTATGTCAGGTAGGTAGGTCAGTGTATGTATGCCAGGTAGGTGGATCACTGTATGTATGTCAGGTAGGTCAGTGCACGTCAGGTAGGTCAGTGCGTGTATGTCAGTGTATGTCAGGTAGGTCAGTACGTGTATGTCAGTGTATGTCAGGTAGGTCAGTGTGTGTCAGGTAGGTAGGTCAGTGTGTGTATGTCAGGTAGGTCAGTGCGTGTCAGGTAGGTAGGTCAGTGTATGTCAAGTAGGTAGGTCAGTGTGTGTCAGGTTGGTAGGTCAGTGTATGTCAGGTAGGTAGGTCAGTGTATGTCAGGTAGGTAGGTCAGTGTATGTCAGGTAGGTAGGTCAGTGTGGCAGGCAGGTGAGTTTAGTGGTCAGCTAACGTTCTAACGTTCTTTTGGAAATCTCACTTGATTTTAGGGTCTTGGTGCGCCTAGACGCGCTCCCAACGGAGCGCGTTCGGCGCAATACAAATCCCATATCAAATCAAATCAAGCATTGATGGGCACCGGTAAGCCAGGCAGCAACCAGTAAGTGAGCTTACCCCCCCGCCACATAACCCCACCGCCCAGCCAAAAAGGCGAGACAGTGTTGGACTCCTGGATCTCCGGATGGACAATTCTTGTTCCCTTTCTTCCACTTCTCTTTTCTTTTTTTGTGTTTGCTCTTTTGAGACTTTCTTTCAAAATTGTTCTTGATAATAATGATGGGTCCTGTATCACAACTTCTGGTCCTATTCGATGTTTATCACAGTATGGAACCTGTTATATCTTCAAATTTATATTGGTAATAATATTTTTGATTGGATCACGCTGGGTTTAGTACCCCTGGGTTAGTCCCTCGCGTCTGGTCAACTCTTGGAAAAGGGTTATACTAGGTGGACTGTGAGGTGGGGGACTGGTGCAAACCAACCTTCCTCCTCTGCATAGAGCTTCAGACGGTCTTCATTGTAGTTCCAGCTTTTTTTTACCCCCCCCCCCCTTTTTTTTTCTTCTTTTCATGTTTTTTCTTCTGTTTGAGTCAAAACTGGTGGTTATTGAAACTATGGCCTGTTCCCGGATAGCTCAGCGGTTGCGAGTACCACCAGATTAAGATATGGGACTATACTGAAATCCCTCGATTTTGATATTACTGTATGCCTTTACTGTGCTTGATAGCCTAAACCAGCGTTTCTCAACCTTTTTTCAGTCAAGGCACCCTTTAAAAATTATGGACAGTCTTGAGGCACCCCATTCTAAAATGTAAAAACTATTCTAATGCCGAGTACACATGGCCGGACTTTTCAACCAAACTTGTCTGACGGAACGAATCAGTCGGACAATTCGACCGTGTGTGGGCTTCACCGGACCTGCAGCGGACCTTTTCTGTTGAAAATCTGACGGACTTTAGATTTAGAACAGGTTTCAAATCTTTCCGACATACTCGAGTCCGGTCGAAAAATCAGATCGTCTGTATGCTAGTCCGAAGGACGAAAACCGACGCTAGGGCAGCTATTGGCTACTGGCTTTGAACTTCCTTATTCTAGTCCGGTCGTACATCATCACGGTCGAATCCGTCAGACTTTGGTGTGATCGTGTGTAGACAAGTCCGATTCGACGGAAGTCCGTCAAAAAGTCCGATGTGATTCAGTCTGTCGAAAGTCCGGTCGTGTGTACACAGCATTATAGTTTTGCATAACAAAGCAACATCCACTCAAGTAGGAAACCCAACGTTAGAGGTGATTTATTCTTCCAAAGCAAATGCACTTTTGCACACTGGTACTGACTAGTATTCCGATGTTTCTCTTCTCCCTCAGTTTTTTCCCCATCACTCAGCTAAGGTGCCCTCAAGAAAGTTGTAATGGTGCCCAATGAAAGCCTGTGGCTTTGTGTAACTAAAGGGCAGCTTTGTATACATTTTTTGGGGCAATTTTTGGCATTTTGCCAAGGCACCCCTGAAGAAATCTCAAGGCACCTCTGGGTGCCTGGGCACCCTGGTTGAAAAAGCCTGGCCTAAACAATGTAAAAACGCATAAAACCAATTAAAACAATTGAAATACAATATGTTAAAAGATCACCAGGTAGTATTTTGCAAATGGATAGAGCTAACATGAAAATGGAAATGGTATTGTAACTGGAAGGTGCAAGGGCAAGCATATTTGTCAAATGATCTGTTTGGGTTTGAGTCCTCCTTATGAAGGGGTTAGGTTGCACAGTCCTATGTTACTAGCATACCCGCATCCTCCCAACTAATCAGACGCTTGGGGGAGGTTGGAAATTTCTTAAGACACGCAAAAAAAAACCTCATTTAGTGAAACATATGCCAGGGTTTAACCTATATCCCTGTCTATGTCCCAGCCATCTCTTCACCATGTGAAATATACTTCATTGCAGTATGTCTAGTGTCCCATATTCTTAATTCACCCAGATTAAAGGATTAAGATGCGGATTTCTATGGACGTTTGTACTTTAAGATTTAAATCTTAGACTTGATGAATAAAAAAAAAAAAAAAAAAGAAATAAAGAAAGAGATTAGACATGTCTTAAATTTAAGTGAGTCCATGTGTGAACGTATGTTACAGAACAGGACCTCTTATATTTTTAAATTTTTTTGGATTAGCAATTTAGTCATAGGTCACATTTAAAGTCCAATTAATTCCTACTACTGTAAAATTAATACATCATACGTGTTTGTGTCACCATTTTCAGGATATTTTAACGTTTGTTGAGAAAAAAACTTTCCCCCCTGGGTGATCTATGTACATTACAAGGATTTTAACCACTTCACAACTGGGCACTTAAACCCCCTTCCTAACTAGACCCATTTTCAGCTTTCGGTGCTCTCACACTTTGAATGACAATTACTCAGTCATGCAACACTGTACCCAAATGAAGTTTTCGTCCTTTTTTCACACAAATAGAGCCTTCTTTTGGTGGTATTTAATCACAGCTGGGTTTTTTATTTTTTTGCGCTATAAATCAAAAAAGACTGAAAATTCGGTAAAAAAAAAAAAAAAAAATCTTTGTTTCTGTTAAAATTTATTGCAGAGTATTGGCGAGTATTTGCAGAGTGTTGGCGAGTATTGGCAGAGTATTGGTAGAGTATTTCTGAGTATTGCAGAGTAATGACAGAGTATTGCAGAGTAATGACAGAGTATTGCAGAGTATTGCAGAGTATTGGCAGAATATTGGCAGAGTATTGGCAGAGTATTGGTAGAGTATTTGCGAGTATTGGCAGAGTATTGCAGAGTATTGGCAGAGTATTGGTAGAGTATTTGCGAGTATTGGCAGAGTATTGCAGAGTATTGGCAGAGTATTGCAGAGTATTGCAGAGTATTGGCAGAGTATTGCACATTATTGCAGAGTACTGCAGAGTATTGCACATTATTGCAGAGTATTGCACAGTATGGGCACAGAGCAGCTCTGTGGGCACTACAGATCCAGCCCACAGCGCTGCTAAAATCGATCTCTCCCCCTCTCCCCTCGCACTGTACAGATCAGTACAGAAAGGGGAGGGAGGAACCGGCGTCATGAAATGACGCCGGTTTTTTTACAAGTGATCGCTCCGTCATTTGACGGAGCGATCACGTGGTAAACGGCCGCTACGAGCAGCCATTTACCGCAATCCCGGCGGTCACGGATGTTTGCGGGAGCACGCCCCAGGGGGGCGCGTGGGAGCAACATTCTGGAAGGACGTCCATGGACGCCCACCCACAATAAGCCGACCGCGCTGTAGCCATCTTTCGGCTATGGCCCGGTCGGCAAGTGATTAACAAACGTCGCAGATTCCTACCTTTTGTTATTCTGAAGAAATCCCTGTGTGTTTGTCTGTGTCCATGTACACACTGAGTCTAATGGGAGTGGTTTCATAATTATCAATCAGGGCTCTAATGAGAAAAGCTGCTGGGTCTGCATCCCTTTCAATGTGATTTCCTATTTGGAGTATCTCACCAAAAATGACATTTTTGTTGCACAGATGCCTGATATCTGACTTGTATCTTGGTGCAGACATCTGGGAAAATCAGTTAGCCAATCGCACAGAACACCTCCAGGTAGCCATATTGCATTTTACAGAAAAATGCAGAGCTCCGGAATGAAATGGAAAGGTCATTTTTAATAACATTCAACTACAATATGACTTGCAGGGCTGCTGTTAGAAATCACAGGGCCCCATACAGCCTGCCTGACACTCGGGCTGCAAAGGACGTTGGGCTTTATGATCAGAAGTCATTGTGTCTGCGGCACTGAAATCCCAACCGGCTTTGTCAGCCTTCCCTACTGAACTACAGAAACTCACCTGTCCTCCAACCTCCTCTGTCCCTCTCTACAAGTGTAGCACTAGTCTACCTCTAGTGTGTGCTAGTTGGTAGTGTAGGTTTGTAGTGAAGGTCTGTTAGTGTAGGACATTTTAGTTTGGCTTAGGGCTAAACTTGAGCAGTCAATCTGGGTCAGGGTTCAGTGAGTCAGGGCTGGATGACTTATTCTGACAGCTCCATTGGTGCCTCCCCCTGGTCTAGAAAGTTGTAGAAACTTCTAGATATTTCTGAGGGCCTCAGCCAATCCCCAGTAAAGGGCTGGCAGGGGGCAAGGCTTACCTCATAAATAGGCATGAGTCATGCCAGCAGGTACAGTCAGATGGAAGATGGAGATAGTGCTGTGGAGGCTGTCAGGAGCCATCTGGGGTACCCCCTAGTCTGGGGGGGTGACCTTGGGCCGGGCCCGGGTGCTAGAAGGATCCTGCCACAACACAAGGAGGAAACCCTACCTGGAGGCACGGGAGCAAGTGAAAGGACAGTGGAAGTAGCAGTGGCGGCTGATGCTCCAAATTTTTGGGGGTCGCAAACAAACTGAAAAATTCAGAAAAAAAAACATCAATTGCAGTCTCACTGTACCATCAATCGCAGCCACTGTACCATTCAATTGCCGCCACTGTGCCAAAAAATGCAGCCACTGTGCCCATCAATTGCCGCCACTGTGCCCCATAAAATGCAGCCACTGTGCCCATCAATTGCCGCCACTGTGCCCATCAAAAGCAGCCACTGTGCCCATCAACTGCAGCATTGTGCCATCAAACGCAGCCACTATGCCCATCAATTGCTGCCACTGTGCCATCAATCACAGCCCCTGTGCCGTCAAACGCAGCCACTGTGCCCATCAATTTCCGCCACTGTGCCCATCAATTGCTCCCACTATGCCCCATCAAACGCAGCCACTGTGCCATATCAAATGCTGCCAGTGTGCCCCCCCGCCAGCCCGCCGTCTGCACTTACCTGTCTCAGTGGGACAGCTCCTCCATGTCTTCTCCTGTCCTCTGCTATGTCCAATCACAGCGCCTGTCGTTTCAGCCAATCAGGTGACGGGTAACAGATCCAAGCACCTGATTGGCGTAGAGGCAGTTTAGTGTTAGGTAAGCGAATATTCATTCGCTTTTCTAACACAGCTGAGTGACCTGCGAGCGCCCAGCATGGTGCTTGCAGGTCACCTTTTTTGATGCCTATTAGAGCCTATGGCTCTAATCAGGTGCTTAAAAACCACCCCCCGTTGCTGTAATTCAGGCGCCCTGCACCCGAAAAGGGACCGGGGCACCTGAATAGGGGTGGCAGCGGCGGCCATAGATGCAATGCATGAATCTATCTATTGGTGCTAGAGGGGGTGGCGCCCGTGCGCCCTTATGGACGTACCGCCACTGGTGAGTAGATCAGCACTACTGGGGATTTACAACGGGGGGAGACTGCCCCATGTAGCCAGTTCTCCCTGAAGACCACGTTGTGCCAAGTCTTCATCCCATTCCTGGGGGATTCTCCTTCAGAGTCAGTTGGTTGATAAAGGGGCAGATGCAGCCAGGTGGGTTGGCATTGCCTGAAGATGTGGTGCTGGGCTCAGTGACCACGGGAAAGAAGTGAAGGAGAAAGTGTAAGCTGTGTCTCTCCATTGTGCTGCTGTAAAGGGGCTGTGAGTTCCTGCCTATGATGGGCTGTTGCTGAGCTGACAATCAGGCCTTGTCAGCTCTCCCAAAGGAGTGAGCCAGCAGAAACTGAGTGGAGGAGAAGGAACCAAGCGTGTGCAGGTGACTGAAGAAGAGGAGGCTGTATATAGAGACTGTATATAGAGACTGTGTATAGAGACTGTATATAGAGACTGTGTATAGAGACTGTATATAGAGACTGTGTATAGAGACTGTATATAGAGACTGTGTATAGAGACTGTATATAGAGACTGTGTATAGGAAGCTGTTGAAGTCAAGTGGGCATCTCATAACTTCCCATCCCTATCCAAGTTGAAACTCCCTAATAAAACATAAAAAAAACCCCCAAAAAAACAAATCTACAAACTCTTCTCTGTCTCTGAAGTGCTGATGAAGAATTGTTGTGCCTGGCTGTACAGGGTGGGGGACCCCCAATTCATCTGTGGCCCTTAAAGCTGTGTGCTTCACAAGTAGACATTGACTTTTTATCCCAGGAAGACAATGTTGCTGCCCTGACTCACAAGCACATGATCATACACTGTATGTAGAAAAAAGGCTCTTGGGAGATGTGGTTCTGGGGCCATGCCTATGAAAATAGGTAACAACCTCTCTGTAGCTGTCCCAGCAAGAATTTTAAAATTCTGGTGATGATGTCAGATGGAACAGTAAAACCTTTTCAAATAAATGCTGGGAATTGTTCTAGCGGGTACATTTGGGTAATGGCTGGACATACCCTTTAAAAACAGACCAAGCTACATATTGCCAGAGAGACATTCATTATTAATGCTTACATGGCATGGAAGAACATTGTAAATGAACAGGACATGGGACAGTGAACAATCCAGATCTAGTCACTCATTAATTGTCTTTAGTTTCCTTACCTTGTCTGCTAATAACATTCACTATATTACTGTCTGTAGTGTAGGGGATGTTCTTTGTTATGTCCAGTCTACTAATGTGCTGAGCAGAATATGTTAGTGGGAGACCTGTGCATAAGGCACTTACCATTGTGCCAAAGTGAGGAAAATGTACAGAATTCCTGTACAATAAAAGTCAGCAGCTACAAATACTGTAGCTGCTGACTTTTAATATAAGGACTATTATCTGTCCCCATGGATCCAGCAATATCCTCACCTGAGCTGATTCTTCAATCGGGTTCGGGTTCTTCATTAAGGCAAACCAGCAGGGAATCCAGCCGGCTTCCAACTGCGCATGCGTGAGTCACGCTGCGCTTTGTGATTGGTCCCGCAGTTTTTTGGGACCTGGGATGTGTCCCAGAAGGCTGAGGAGGACACAAAATCAGATAGCTGCTCACCCTAAAAAAAATTAATGTGCCAAATGTAAAGGAAAAGGGGGGGGGGAGGAGGAAGAGCAGAACTTCCCCTAGTGGCTGAACTAAACACAGTGGTCATTTTTTTTTTTCAGCTGTAGTTTCTTTAAGCGGGGTTCCACTCAAATTTTTAACTTAATCTTACCCCCTTCAGTTAATTGCATAGATGTTCAAATGCCGCACGAAAAATTTTTTATCGCTGTAATTACCTTTATATTGTACTTTATTGTGGCACTTCCTGTCTCTCCTCCCATGGGAGTAGGCGTGTTTATTGCCTTTCCCTGGCGCCGCACTGTCTCCTGGGAGCTTAGTGTCAGGCTTCCCAAGATTCAGTGCGGAAACAATGATCATGCGTGTGAACAAGCTGTGAATGAACAGCATTTACCGCATCCAGGAAATCAGTGCTTGTGGGCTTCACATGCCCACAAGCAAGATGGAAACAGCCAGTATCACATTTTTTAAGTTATTCTTCAGTACGAAAACAGACAGAGGCGGAAATTTTACACCCAAACTGTGAGTATTATTTTGGGATTAGCAGTGTCTCAATGACCTAAAAAAAAAAAAAAAAAAAAAAAGATTGGTCGCCGGACTCCCACTTTAAGATTAAAGCAGAGGTCCGGTGAAAAAAAAAATTTTTTTTTTATCCTAGCGGTATTGCTAATGAAATTTCAAAAAGAGTATACATTGATCTTGATCGATTGTTAAAAAATATAAATGTCTTACTGATCGCTTTGATGCCTCCGTTTGTGGCCGTTTCCATCATGAGATTGGGCATGTGAAGTCCAATCGAGATCACTTCCTGGAATAGCTATGGAGAGGTGCATGCTGGGTAACCAGCATGCACCTCTCAATCTCGCGCATGTGCGATTCAACGGCGGCGCGATTTTTGAGCACAGTACTGTCCACAGACTCCTGGGAAATGATGTGTCATCATTTCCCAGGAGCACAAAAACGAGGGAGGAAGTCACGAGGAGTTCCGCAGACCAGGAAGTGGCAGATTATGAGGACTACATAGCAACAGGGCCTTTCTGGTAAGCATAAAAAAAAAAATTCCTCCAAATGTTTGTTTCTAGGTTAAAAGGAATCTTTTAATGGAAAAATTTTTTTTACAGTGGAACTCCGCTTTAACCAAACTGAGAGTTTCATTAACACATGAATGAGGACATAATGTGCTCGCAGAGAGCCAGCAAGATGTATATTCTATATAGGATATTTAGTAGCACATTGGCATTCATATAAACTGTATTGAACTGCAGCCAGACGTCGCATGTGCATGTTTAAACCTGTTTCTGCCAGAGCCGTTTAAAAAAATTATCCAAATCTACAAAGGCTAACAGGATCCACAGCTCTCCTCCATATCCACAGTATATTTGCTGTAGGAATCTGCAGGAGGGAATTCTTTGCCTATGTGAATAAACCTTTGTAGCGCACCCCCTAAGGAGCCTCTGGTTTGATGGGCCTTCTGAGACTAAAGCCGTAGATGGTTCGAATCTCAGGCAATTCCCCAAGGACTTCGAACCATCTATGGGTGGTCTACAAGCAAGTCGGATATTTACATGCACTTATTGACAGTGGCTATAGCCGCTAGCAATAATCACTGTGTTCTCCCGGCAGTGACTTGTCCCCACGACAACCCCCTACCCACGCCAGGAGAACACAACAGCTCTGCAGGAGGGATTCCCCCACCAACATTGACTGTGTTAATGGGACAGTCGAGTGATTTTCTTTCCTACAGCCCGTGGTTGCAGGAGAGAAAATGGCATCATCTATGGCCTGCCTCAGTTCCTTTCTCGAGATAGTGGCCCTCCGCTCCATACCGCTCTGACACACCCCCTCAGTAGAATGAACAACACCAGGTTTAAGTGAACACCGTCTGTACTGAGACAAGGTAATACAGGTTGTAACTAGAATATGGTAACTCCTACACAAGGCACTTCTATACCAGGTTTATGTGCAGGAAACAACACTACTAGTAACTGGACCCAGGTATTACCGATTAGCTTAAAATGTAACAGAGTCACCTACCTAGAGTATCATAAAAGCAGCCAGAAAATGATAATATAAACCTCCGGAGACTAAGCTTCCTTAGGCCCTGAAGGAGGGTTGCCACCTGTCCGGGATTCACCCAGACAGTTCGGGTTTTGAATCAAGTGTCCGGGTATCAATCCGCCTGAAACCTGGATACCTTATTCAGACCTAATCACATTGGGATTCCCTCTATAACAGCCACCAGCTCTCCCCCGCCCCTGCATCTTTGGCCGCTCACCGCCCCAAGCTCTACACACCTGCACTGCTTCCCTTCTTACTTGGCTGCTCCCCAAGCCTCTCCTGCTCCTCATCTATCCATGCTTTGGTCCACCTCCACTCAGTGGTGGCCCGCCCCTTAGGGGCGCCGGAGCGCTGCCCCCTCTACCCACGGCCGCCACCCCCATGCTCTACCCACGGCCGCTGTTTTGACAGGACACCACCACCCCCTATTCATGCATCTGGTCCCTTTCAGGATGCCGGCTGCATGAATTACAGAGGCAGGGGTGTTTTTTTAAGCACCTGATTAGAGCTATAGGCTTTAATAGGCTTCAAAATAGAGTGGGCTCGTGTGGCAGAGCATTGCGCCAGGAGCCCACCCAGGTGTTACAACAGTGAATGAATATTCGCTATTGAAACACTGACCCTCAATCCGGCCAATCTCCACCAACCTAGGTGGTAGGTTGGTGGAGTTGGGGGGAGATACAGACAAGGACGAGGGGGGATGGGATTTGCAGAGAGAAGGGAGCTTGCTCTATAAGGTGAGAGATATGGATGGAGGTGAGCAAGGAAGCAATGATCAGGGGAGGACCAGAGTCGGTGGTGAGGTGAAGGAAGAGGCTGAATAAATGGGAGGGCGGAAGTTCTGAAGTGAGATTTGGTATTGCTAGTGGGAGTGAGAGATCGAGCAGCATGTAATGTGAATGAAAGGCAGTTATGTTGTGTTACAGTGGAGGCAGTGGGCGGCTGGTGGTAATTTTTTTTGGGGGGAGGCAGCGGCAAACAGTACCACCTCCCGCCCCTGGTCAGTCGGTGGTTGGTCGGTCAAGTGGGTCTGGTGAACTTACCCCATCTATAGTGGGCAGCACTTCTCCCAGGTTTCACCAGCGGCTTCCCTTGCTCGGAGGTGGCGACGACTTTCCCTTCCCCTGCTCTCCACCAGCATCATGGCGGCTTCCGTTTCCTCCTGCCTCCTCAACTGCCAATTGGGACTCTTCTCTTTTCGGCCAATTGGAAAACGGGTCTCAAACCTGCTTCCAATTGGCCGGATTGAGGATCAGTGTTTCAATAGCGAATATTTATTCACTATTGCACAGAATGGCCCCGATCCTCCTCTTCTGGGGTTCCTCAGCAGCACTCCTGGCTGCTCTTCTTCCCAAGTGCCCTGTTGGAGAAGCGCTCTCCCTCGGGGGCACCTGTGCGGGCGTGCTCCCATGTCCTGCTGCTGCTTCCATTGACACAGACAGCAGGACTCGGCTCCACCCCCGGCTCCCGCGTCATTGGATTTGATTGACAGCAGTGGGAGCCAATGGCTGCGCTGCTATCAATCTATCCAATCAGGACCCAAGACATCGGCTGGAGTGGGTGTGCTCGTCCTCGGCGCAGGAACGATCGGGCTCAGGTAAGTAAAAGGGGGGCTCTGGGGGGCTGGTGCACTACAAGAGGTTTTTCATTTCAATGCATGAATGCATTGAGATGAAAAAAACGTGAGGGCTTACAACCCCTTTAAGACCTATTGTGCATAATGTGTATGGTTCTAACACTATCGTTTGTATTATAGATAACTATCTTGTGACTTCTATATATCCCTGAAGAAGAGTGTGCTCTAAATTGTAAAATTGTCTTCGTGAAACCTGAAATCCATATAGTTATCTGTCAAACTGCATCTGATTTTTAACCTTTTTCTGTATGCTACTACTTTTAACCTGTTTCAAATAAAAAAATTTATTTTATATATACTATTGAATGTGTGGATGCCCTAAAAAGTCCCAAAGATCCCACAGCCCTTAAGATCAAATAGTAGGGGGGGGTAACAGGTATGGACCCGGCCAACTGGGGTGGAGCAATATCTCCACAAGTCCTGAGATCCCCATACATGGAGAACTCCTACGTCAAGTGTCTTGTCCAGGGAATATTGCACCCAACCATACCAGATGTCAGGAAATTGTTGTTCTTTCTGTTTTCTAAGGTATACCCATCTCTCGGCCTCCATGATCTTTTCAACTTCCGCCTGCCACTCTCGAAGAATGAGACAACGACTTCCAATATCTAGGAATGAGACTTCTATCCTTCACTTAACAAATCCTCCTCCTCCCGGTCCTGGGTCGGCCAATCTGGAGTGGGTATAGAGAGCCAATAGGGGCATAGCTTCCAAATATGCTGGGACTTTTTGTCCCACAATAGCAACTCTAAAAAGTCGATCTTTGCCTTTTTTTTGCCAGAGGGGAATCCTTGTGCCAGCCCATGGCTATACCTAAAAAACTAAAATGTTCATATATTGCTATTCCTTAGATGTGGTAAGTGTATTGTACATACCTGCAGTTGGCATCCCAGATGTTATGAATAGCCGACTATTACAGTTTGTGCAGTGCTTTACATTATAACTATTGTTTAGCTGTGACTGCATTCATTTTCTTTTTCCTTTTATTTTCACCTGGTAATTCTGTGAGTAATGCAATTCCTGTCCCTGGGTGGCTACACTCTGGTTGTCACACAGGTTGGACTTCAAACATACACTATATTACCAAAAGTATTGGGACACCTGCCTTTACACACACATGAACTTTAATGGCTTCCCAGTCTTAGTCCATAGGGTTCAATATTGGGTTGGCCCACCCTTTGCAGCTATAACAGCTTCAACTCTTCTGGGAAGGCTGTCCACAAGGTTTAGGAGTGTGTCTATGGGAATGTTTGACCATTCTTCCAGAAGAGCATTTGTGAGGTCAGTCACTGATGTTGCCAGAAGACCTGGTTCACAGTCTCCGCTCTAATTCATCTCAAAAGTGTTCTATCAGGTTGAGGTCAGGACTCTGTGCAGGCCGGTCAAGTTCCTCCACCCCAAACTTACTCATCCATGTCTTTATGGCCCTTGCTTTGTACACTGGTGCGCAGTAATGTTGGAAAAGGAAGGGGCCATCTCCAAACTGTTCCCACAACGTTGGGAGCATGAAATTGTTCAAAATGTCTTGGTATGCTGACACCTTAAGAGATCCCTAAGAGGCCAAGCCCAACCCCTAAAAGACAACCCCACACTATAATCCCCCCTCCACCAAATGATATGGACCAGTGCACACAGCAAGGTCCATAAGGACATGGATGAGCGAGTTTGGGGTGGATGAGCTTGACTGGCCTGCACAGAGTCCTGACCTCAACCGGATAGAACACCTTTGGGATGAATTAGAGCAGAGACTGTAAACCAGGCCTTCTCGTCCAACATCAGCTACCTCACAAATGCGCTTCTCACAAATGGTCAAACATTCCCATAGACACACTCCTAAACTTTGTGGACAGCCTTCCCAGAAGAGTTGAAGCTGTTATACTGCGAAGGGTGGGCCAACGCAATATTGAACCCTACGGATTAAAACCCCGTACACACGATCTGATTTTCGGCAGGGAATTGTGTGATGACAGACTGTTTGCCAAAAATCCGACCGTTAGTACGCTCCATCAGACAATTGTTGCCCAACTTTCCGCCATCAAATGTTGGATGGCAGGCGAGTAAATTTTCGGCGGACAACTGTCTGTTGTCAGATTTTCATCTCGTGTGTACACAAGTCCATCACACAAAAGTCCAAAGTACAAACACGCATGCTCGGAATCAATGCTCACCAAACACGACATTAGCAGAAGGTGCCCAAAGGGTAAAGAGCTGAAATTCAGTACGTCACTACGTTCATGTTTGTTGGCCGACAATTGTGTGCCGTTAGTATGCAAGACAACTTCCTGGCACACGCCCTTCAGACAAAAGTCTGACGCTCTGTTGGCCAACAATCCGATCGTGTGTACGAGGCTTAAGATTGCGATGCCATTAAAGTTCATGTGCGTGTAAAGGCAGGCGTCCCAATACTTTTGGTAATATAGTGTATCTACCTATGTTCATCTCAAATACATTGTGAATTGATGGGATTAGTGATTTACACAATAAGGATGTATGTGCTGTGTATTCAGCTCACAGGATGTGACAAGGACACTGCATTTCTGGCAGGATCAACAGGTATTTTCTAAACTTATTGAAAATGTTGTTAGCCTGAAAATGAAAGCCACCACATCTACCTTGTTTCCCCGAAAATAAGACCTAGCGTGATTGTCGGTGATGGCTGCAATATAAGCCCTACCCCCCCAAATAAGCCCTACCCTGAAAATAAGACCTACAAGGACTTTAACTAGGGCTTATTTTGGGGGTGGGGCTTATATTGCAGCCATCACCGGCAATCACACTAGGTCTTATTTTCGGGGAAACAGGGTAAGAACTGGTAAGCTGACAAACCATGACATGTTCTTGGGTTTAGGTGCCCTTTAATCTCTGCTTTGGGCACAGTGTGTGTTCAGCCCCAGTGCACGAGGCTCTGGCATATAGTTACAGGCAAAGGGCATGATGTTCAGCTTTGCTGCCAGCAGCCTGGTAAACCTTATTAGAGGCCGACAGCTGCTGGGGCTGGATGGTGCACCTATAGGGTCGCCCCCTTTTCTTCAAGTCAAACCCGAACACTTTAGCGGCGCACGGCAATTTTTTTTGTTGTATAAACTATACATATATTTTGCCATTAACCGCTTCAGCCCCGGAAGATTTTACCCCCTTCCTGACCAGAGCACTTATTGCGATTCGGCACTGCGTCGCTTTAACTGACAATTGCGCGGTCGTGCGACGTGGCTCCCAAACAAAATTGACGTCCTTTTTTTTCCCACAAATAGAGCTTTCTTTTGGTGGTATTTGATCACCTCTGCGCTTTTTATTTTTTGCGCTATAAACAAAATAAGAGCGACAATTTTGAAAAAAACGCATTATTTTTTACATTTTGCTATAATAAATATCCCCCAAAAATATATAAAAAAAACATTTTTTTTCCCTCAGTTTAGGCCGATCGTATTCTTCTACATATTTTTGGTAAAAAAAAAAATCGCAATAAGCGTTTATTGATTGGTTTGCGCAAGAGTTTACTAGCGTTTACTAAATAGGGGATAGTTTTATGGCATTTTTATTAATAATTTTATTTTTTACTAGTAATGGCGGCGTTTTATTGTGACTGCGACGTTATGGCGGACATGTCGGACATTTTTGACACATTTTTGGGACCATTGTCATTTATACAGCGATCAGTGCGATTAAAAATGCACTGATTACTGTGTAAATGACACTGGCAGTGAGGGGGTTGACCACTAGGGGGCGGGGAGGGGTTAAGTGTGTCCTGGGGGAGTGATTACTAACTGTAGGGGGATGGGCTAGCAGTGTCATTACTCTGATCTCTGCTCTGATGACAGGGAGCTGTGATCAGCGACACTTGTCACTAGGCAGAACGGGGAGATCCCCGTTCGTCCTCTTCGTGAGGCGATTGTGGGTATCCCCGCGGCGATCGAGTCCGCGGGACCCGCGACCCGACTCACAGAGATCGCGGCAGGCGCGCACGCAATGGCACGTCGGGGAATTCAAATGGACGTACCTGTAAGTCCATTTGCCCAGCCGTGCCATTCTGCCAAAGTACATCGGCATGCGGCGGTCGGGAACCGGTTAAATAACATTTCTAATCATATGAAGTTAATAACAAGAGTCCCCTTTACATCAGAGTCCACAGAGTTCCCCTTTTACATCTGAACTCGCAGTTCCCATTCACTGTAAGAGGGGACTCTGCAGACTCTGATGTAAGGGAGAACTCTGGGGACTCTAACATAAGGGATGCTCTGGGAATCCGGATTTAAGGGGGAACACTGAGAACTCTGATATAAGGGAGAACACTGTGGCTTCTGGTTTAAAGGGAAACTCTGATGTAAGGGGTGCTCTGAGAACCCTGATTTACCTTAGTGTACTCACTCAGAGGCAGGAGAGAGAAGGGGGGAGGATTCAAGTCACAGACAGGGATGGATGGTGAGCTCACTCACCCCTTGGCAGTCAGCACCTCTCATCCAGATCTATCTGAGGCTGCTGGACTTTAAATTTCCGGCACCAACTTTCCTTTTCTGAGGCACAGCGCTGGGGATTGGAGTGTCAGCAGACACAGAGGGGTAGAGGTGGGAGGAAGAGGAGCAGATTGAGCCCCCTCTCCTCTGTGTGTTTATTTGGGGGGGGTTTGTTAGTGCTGGATTTGGGCAGAATAAAAGAGTGTGTAACAGACACTCTCAGCTTAGACAACTGCAGCCAGCAACCCTGCTGGGAAGCCATAGTCTAGTCTAAATAATGTGTCCGGGTTTCAGACAGTCTAAACCCGGACACATGATTCCAAACCTGAACTGTCCGGGTGAATCCCAGACAGGTGGCAACTCTAGGCACCTAGCAGTACTTAGGTTTAGGGCAGCATGCCTACAGCGTCGCACAACAATTTTTTTTCACAGTATGCATAGATAAACAATGCATAGATTTTGCTATTAAATAACATTTCTAATCATATGAAGTTACTCACAAGAGTCCCCCTTTACATCAGAGTCCACAGAGTTCCCCTTTACATCTGAATCTGCAGAGTTCCCCTTTACATCAGAGTCCACAGAGTTCCCCTTTACATCTGAATCTGCAGAGTTCCCCTTTACATCAGAGTCCACAGAGTTCCCCTTTACATCTGAATCTGCAGAGTTCCCTTTCACTGTAAGGGGGGACTCATCAGTCTCTGATGTAAGGGAGAACTCTGGGTACTCTAATGCCGCGTACACACGATTGGAAATTCGGACAGCAAAAGACCGATGGGAGCTTTTGGTCGGAAAATGCGACCGTGTGTACGCTCCATCGGACTTTTTCTGGCCGAATTCCAGCCAGCAAAAGATTGAGAGCATGTTCTCAATTTTTCGGTCGGAAAAAGTTCCTATCCGAAAATGCGATCGTCTGTAGCAATTCCGAAGCGCAAAATTCCTACGCATGCTCGGAAACAATTTGAGGCATGCTCGGAAGCATTGAACTTCAGTTTCTCGGCTCATCGTAGTGCTGTACATCACCGCGTTCTTGATGGTCGAAAGTTCAGAGAACTTTTGTGTGGCCGTGTGTATGCAAGGCAAGCTTGAGTGGAATTCTGTTGGAAAAGCCATCATATCTTTTTCCAACCAAAATCCCGATCGTCTATACGCGGCATAAGGGATGCTCTGGTGTACGGAGAGGACTCTGATGTAAGGGGGGGCACTGTGGCCTCTGGTGTAAAGGGGAGATCTGATGTAATGAGTGCTCTGAGAACCCTGATTTACCTTATGCCCTGTACACACGATCGGACATCGATGGACATTCTGAAAACAAAATCCATCGGATTTTTTCAGACGGATTTTGGGCCAAACTTGTCGCGGTGACGTAAAACACGTACGTCGGGACTATAAACGGGGCAGTAGCCAATAGCTTTCATCTCTTAATTTATTCTGAGCATGCGTGGCACTTTGTGCGTCAGAATTGTGTACACACGATCGGAATTTAAACGATCGGATTTTGATGTCGGAAAATTTTATATCCTGCTCTCAAACTTTGTGTGTCGGAAATTCCGACGGAAAAAGTCAGATTGAGCCCAAACACGGTCGGAATTTCCGACAACACAATCCGGTCGCACTTTTTCCATCGGAAAATCCGACCGTGTGTACAGGGCATAAGTGTACTAACTTAGAGGCAGGAGAGAGAAGGGGGAGGGGGGAGACTTATACCCCATACACACAATCAGAAATTCTGTCAGAAAAATCTTGGATGTTTTTTTTCCGACGGAATTCCACTCAAGCTTGCCTTGCATACACACGGTCACACAAAAATTCTCTGAACTTTCGACCGTCAAGAACGCGGTGACGTACAACACTACGACGAGCCGAGAAAATGAAGTTCAATGCTTCTGAACATGTGTCGAATTGTTTCTAAACATGCGTGATTTTTTGCGCGTCCGAATTGCATACAGACAATCGCATTTTCGGATAGGAACTTTTTCCGACCGAAAAATAGAGAACATGCTCTCAATCTTTTGCTGGCTGGAATTCTGCCAGCAAAAGTCCGATGGAGCATACACACGGTCGCAATTTCCGATCAAAAGCTCACATCCGACTTTTTCTGGCGGAATTTCTGATGGTGTGTACAGGGCATTAGTCCGCTCTGAATTATGTGTCCGGTCTCAGAGAGTCTGAACCCCGGAAGCATGATTCCAAACCCGAACTGTCCGGGTGAATCCCGTACAGGTGGCAACCCTACATCCCCCCCAACCTCACACGTGAACAAGCCCTTTAGGTATTCCCATCATACAACACTTCCAGAGTCCACCCTAAACCTCGGCCTGGGTGATCCCCATAGTAGATTTCTTGGTGCATCAACAAAGGATCTGCATCAGCAGCCCGAAATCCCTCCCACACCATGCGCCATTCATTCATTATCATTCGTCATTCATTCATTATCATTCATCATCATTTATTCATTATTCATTATCATTAATTTGTTATTCATTATGATTCATTCATTATCATTTATTCAATATCATTCATTCATTATCATTCATCATTCATTCATTGTCATTCATTATCATTTATTCAATATCATTCATTCATTATCATTCATCATTCATTCATTGTCATTCATTATCTTTCATTCATTATTCATTATCATTCATCATTTATTCATTATCATTTATTCAATATCATTCATTCATTATCATTCATTCATCATTCATTCATTATCATTAATCATTTATTCATTATCATTCATTCATTATCATTCATTACCATTCATTCATTATTTATTATCATTCATTATCATTTATTCAATATCATTCATTCATTATCATTCATTCATTTTATTTATTCAATATCATTTATTCAATATCATTCATTATTATTCATTCATTATCATTCATTACCATTCATTCATTATTTATTATCATTCATCATTCATTCATTATCATTCATTATCATTCATTCATTATGGTTGTGTTGTTGTGTTGGGAGATTGTACCATGTGGCTGGCAGGGTTCTGTCGTGTGTGTTTGGGTGGGTGAGGGGGGGGTGGGGGGGATTTAATGACATATTCCTGTACTGGAGTATAGCAGAATCCAGTTGCTTGGTAACCTGAGGACCTCATTCATCTTTTTTTTTTTTTTTTTCAAAGATCACAGAAATGTCAAAAAAAAAACTGATTTTATAGAGGCGGCAGCTCAGGAAATGGAAATAGATGTGGGAATCACAGCCACTTGTTATTTTAATGAGGACAGGGAGGTTTTGTTGAAACGCTAATCATACCTGCTAAAGATCTGCAATCACCTGCCGACCGCCAATCATCTCTGAATGATTCAGCAGACAGTAAAGGGGATTTCTACTCAGAGACTTTAATACAAACCTTAAGGCCCGGGTTTACACCTATGCCAATTGGATGCGGTGTAAACCGCATCCAATTCGCATGACATTTTAAAATACGTTAATTTGAATGAGGCTGGTTCACATATGCGCGTTGCATTCGCACTCCGCATTGCCCAAAAAACGTGTGCGTTTTCTGGGCATTGCGGTGCGAATTGCAAGCACATTATCTTCTATGGGAACGCATCTGATTCGCAGATGCATTCCGTTGTGAACAGGATAAAATCCTGATGTAAAACTGACCTGATGCTGATCAAAAACTGAAACGCTGAACAACTAATTTTTCCCTTTTTTTTTTTTTTTTTACTTTTTGTATAATGATTGATATCAAATCTTTTGCAGGTCCTTATGATGATTAATTTGATTTTGTATATAGTCATTTTGTGACTTTTAGATCGGTATCTGCATTTGTATTATTATCTATTATACATTTTTTTTTTTAATTAGTTCCGATTTTTTTAGCCTTCGATTGCACCATGTGGGAAAGCTGCATTTAGCTTACGACCACACAAACACACACACATATATATATATATATATATATCTATATCTATATATCTATAGATATATATATATATATATGATAGATAGATACAGATAGAGATATCTCTCTCTCTCTCTCTCTCTCTCTCTCTCTCTCTCTCTATATATATAATTTTTTTTTTTTTTTTTTTTTTTTTATTCATTCATTTGAATTCATTGTATTCAATGGCTCTTTGCTTCTCCCCCTCCAGGTGCAATTTTGGGCATTTACAAGGTCTGATTTTATGGGGAGGTTTCTTTCCACATTCCTTGCATTTGATTGGCTGTCTATTTTTCATTAGCTCCATATATACATAAGATCAGATTTTGTTCATTCAGCTATGACTAAGCATCTGTTTGTGATGTGAAACGCGTCAGATGCTTTTCTCTGTTTTCTATGCTTCAGATATGACTGTTTTTGGATTTATTTTAATCTTTCAATAAAGATGCCTTCATCGGTGTGCGGCCGTCCAGGATTTTTCCTTCCTTTCTGATTTTTCTCTTTACGGGGAAACCGGAGATTCAATCTGCACCGCACATGTGTGAACCAGGCCTCAAGGGTTAGTTCACCTTCCTATATAGGTAAGGGGTGCCTGAAGTTAGAAAAAAAAACTGTGCAGTGTTGATTAAACTTCAAAAATGTCCTTGCCATAGGTGTACGCCATTTACATATCTCCCGAAGCCTGACTGAAAAACTCCCAGAAGCAGCATCATCCTGTCCTGTCTTGTTGCGAAGACATTCACAGCTGTTACAGCTCACCCTCATAATCACAGGAGTGAGCTCTGAATCTCCCATACATGTGTGGTCCACTATCTCCTCCATCGCAGCATTGCTGAGCTCAGTGCTACTGCAAGGGGGGAGAGAGAGAGCATGCAAGAGGGTTGGAATCAGCTGAGAGTGTCTTAGCAACAAGGCAGGATGGGATGATGCCACCTCTGGGAGTTTTTTGGCCAGGTTTCAGGAGGTACATAAATGGCCTACACGTATAGTAAGGGCCAGTGGTGGCCAGTGGTAATTTTTTTTGGGGGGGCAGCAAACAGTATAACCCCCCCCTCCCCCCCCGGTCAGTCGGTCAGGTGGGTCTGGTGCATTTACCCCATCTATGGTGGGCAGCGCTTCTCCTGGGCTTCACTGGCGGCTTCCCTTGCTCAGTGGCGGCGATGGCTTTCCACAGGCATCGCGGCGGCTTCCATTTCCTCGCTCCTCCTCAGCAGCCAATTGGGACTCTTCTCTGTTCAGCCAATTAGAAAACAAGTCTCAGACCTGCTTCTAATTGGCCGGATTGAGGATCAGTTTTACAATAGCGAATATTCATTCGCTGTTGTAACACCTGGGTGGGCTCCTGGTGTAATGCTCTGCCCCACGAACCCACCCTATTTTGAAGCCTATTAGAGCCTCTGGCTCTAATCAGGTGCTTCAAAAAAACACCCCCGCCGCTGTAATTAATGCGCCCGGTGTCCTGAAAGGGGCTGGACGCATGAATAGGGGGGTGGCGGTATCCTGTCAAAATAGCGGCCATGGATAGAGCATGGGGGTGGTAGCTGTAATTAGAGTGGGCAGCGCTCTGGCGCCCCTAATGGATGGGCCGTGGTAAGGGCGTTATTTAACTTTGTTCAAAGCTGCACAGTTTGTGTTTATCTACTGGCACCCCTTACGTACCCCTTACACCCCTTACCTAGGCTTTTTTTTGTTAAAAATTAACTGACCCTTTAACCTCTTTACTACCACGCCATAGCCAATAGACGGCTACAGTGCAGCTCTCTAGTCCTGGGAGGGTGTCCATGAATGTCTTCCCAGAATCCCACCTCCTGCGTGCCCCCTGGGACACCTGGCTGATCACCCATTTACGGCAAAGGGCCTTTTACCAATCACAGCTGATCACATGTAAACTTGCTGGTTATCTGCATTCCTTTCCTCACGGGCCATGTCTGAGGAAGGGAGAGCCAATAACTGGCAAGGCTCTCTGTACATCCTTTACACTGATGGACACTGATAAGCTGCACCGATAGACACTGATGAGGCTGCACCGATGGGCACTGATGGGCACTAATGAGGCTGCACTGATGGGGCGCCACTGATAAGCTGCACTGATTGGCACTGATGGGGCTGCACTGATAATCAGTGCAGCTTATCAGTGGTGCCCCATCAGTGCAGCCTCATTAGTGCCCATCAGTGCAGAATCATCAGTGCCCATCGGTGCAGCCTCATCAGTGTCCATCAGTGCAGCTTATCAGTGTCCATCAGTGCAGCCTCATTAGTGCCCATCAGTGCAGCCTCATCAGTGCCCATCAGTGAAAAAGAAAAATGACTTATGTGCAAAATTTGATTACAGAAACTAAGAAAAACTTTAATTTTTTCAACATTTTTGGTGTTTTTTTTGTTTGTTTAGCAAAAAATAAAAACCCAGTGGTGATTAAATACCACCAAAAGAAAGCTCTATTTGTATAAAAAAAAATAAGAATTATATATGGGTACAGTGTTGTATGACCGTGCACTTGTCATTCAAAGTGTGACAGCACTGATGGCTGAAAATTGGCCTGGGCAGGAAGGGGGTGAAAGTGCCCAGTATTGAGGTGGTTAATAACTTTAGCCCCGGAAGGATTTGCCCATTCCTGACCAGGCCATTTTTTGCGATACAGTACTGCGTCGCTTTAACTGACAATTGCGCGGTCATGCGACGTTGAACCCAAACAAACTTATACAAATATGTCCTTTTTTCCCCAAAAATAGAGCTTTCTTTTGGTGGTATTTGATCACCTCAGCAGTTTTTATTTTTTGCGCTATAAACAAAAAAAGAGCAACAATTTTGAAAAAAACACAATATTTTTTACTTTTTGCTATAATAAATATCCCAAATTAAAAAAAACAAAAAAAAAAAAACAAATTTCTTCCTCAGTTTAGGCCAATACGTATTCTTCTACATATTTTTGGTAAGAAAAAAATCGCAATAAGCGTATATTGATTGGTTTGCACAAAAGTTATAATGTCTACAAAATAGGGGATAGATTTATGGGATTTTATATTATTATTTTTTTTTTTTTACTAGTAATGGCGGCAATCTGCGATTTTTATCAGGACTGTGACATTGCGACGGACACATCAGACACTTTTGACACTATTTTGGGACCAGTGACATTTATACAGAGATTAGTGCTTTAAATAGCTACTGATTACTGTATAAATGTCATTGGCAGGGAAGGGGTTAACACTAGGGGGCGATCAAGGGGTTAAATATGTTCCCTGTGTGTGTTCTAACTGTAGTTGGGATGGGACTGGCTAGGGAAGGAGACTGATCGGTGTTCCTATATACTAGGAACACACGATCTGTCTTCTCTCCGCAGACAGGACATGGATGTGTGTGTTTACACACACACATCCCCGTTCCTGCTCTGTCGGAAGCGATCGCGAGTGCCCTGGCGGACATCACGGCTGCCGGGCACGCACACGGGCCCCTAAGTGACGCGGCGGGCGCGCGCGCCCCCTAATTCCCTTAAAGTGGCCTACGGCAATTTGCGCAGGGGAGCCATTCTGTCACCGTCAATTAACGGCGGGCGGTCTGGAAGCGGTTAAAGTAACATGCAAGCTGCAACTCTTACTGCAATTCTTTCTTAAAATGCTAACTGAGTGTCATACTGACCCTTTGGCTTTAAAGCAGGACTCCAGATATTATCTTTTTTGCAATCTTACATTGGTCCAGCTTGGCTTGATGTAGGTTTCTATATCTGATTTCCAGAGGATATATTCAGGGGATGCTAAAAAAAAAAAAAAAAAAAATGCTGCAGCCCGTGCTACATACAGTTCTGCTCCAGAAGCTTCCCCTCTGCACACTGAACATAGGGGCCACTTGCTCGGGACTGCCACCATTCACACGATGTCCTGTAATTTTTTTTTAAAGAATACAAGGCCCTCTCTGATTGGACAAGGTGGGAAGAAGGGGCAGTGACATCACAATCTAAACCTCATCCAATACCAGAACACCTGCTATAAATGTATCAAGGTAGATGTGTAAGTCTCTACTCACACTAGCACGTTTTTTTATGCATTTTGCATTTTGCAGTAATGCATGGGAATTTTTTTAACATGGGACATGTTCACATCAATGCCTTTTTGTACCTCTGCGTTTTTGGAAAGGGTCAGGGACTTTTTTTCATGCAAAATGCAGCGTTTTGCATGTAATAGAATTCAATGGACTAGCATCAAAAACACAAGTGCAGCGTTTTTGCAGCGTTTTGCGTTTTTGGCGGGTTTTTTTTGTAAAAACGCAAAACGCCGCAAAAACGCTGTAAAATCACTGCTTCAAAACGTGACAAGCATCACAAAAAACACTGCAGAAACGCTCAAAAGCAACATGCATAGGTGTGAATCGAGCCACAGGCCCCTTTCACACTGGGGCGGTGGCGGTAAAACAGCGCTATTTTTAGCGCTGCTTTACCGTCGTTTTTGCGGCGGTATTCGGCCGCTAGCAGTGCGGTTTTAACCCCCGTTGTCAGCCGAAAAACCGCTCGCATTGATTTCAATTGGCAGGAGCGGTTTAGGAGCGGTGAATACACCGCTCCTTCACCGCTCCAAAGATGCGGCTTGCAGGAGTTTTTTTTTTCTCCTGCCAGCGCACCGCTTCAGTGTGAAAGCCCTCGTGCTTTCACACTCAACAAAGAGTAGCGGCAGTTTTAGGTCGGTTTGCAGGCGCTATTTTTAGCGCAATAACGCCTGCAAACCGCCCCAGTGTGAAAGGGGCCTTATATGACTGTTTAAGGCCCTTTTCAGATGAAGCGGATCTGTCCAAGTGGATTCGCCTGCTCAGCGGGGGATCTCCCTGCTGATCCTTGCTGAGCAGGTGAATGACAGGTCCACTATGCAGAGCGGACACAGCTCGCTCTCTTTAATGGGGTGGTCACAGGGTGGATAAAAATCGATGATTTTTGTTAATAAATCTGATTTCTTTTCATTCAAATCAGATTTTTATGAAATTTATTTTAATAAAATGCTTTTGGAGTAAAAATCTCTCTAAAGATAGTTTTTTTTATTTAAGATACATTAATAATTTTGCTTATTTAGCAGGAAATTGGGCTTAGTTATATAGCATGAGGCTGTATATATAAGCTGAGATAACATCCTCTGCATTGATGCATTCACACAATTTTACAGTAGCCATGAGATAAAACAAAGTTCAGGAACATTGCTTTATCCCATTGTTTTGCAAATCTATGTACACTACAAATTGTATGATTGTTTGAAGAGAAATGCATCTTTACCAGGCTCTAAGTGTGAGGAGGAAGGGCAAGCAGTAAAAATGAATGTGAAACCTCCTAAGCTGGCTGTCTGTCTGTCTCTGAGAGCCTACCTGTGTCTAAATCCCATTGGCGGCCGGTGGGAAGTCCGGGGCCGCGAGGCCGCAGGGCACCCGCTACATCTACATTAAATTAACTTCAAGACCTGTGTAATTCATATGTGTTTGCGTTTAAAGGGATGAGGTGGCAACTCTACCTCAGGGCCTAGGAACCTGGCTTGAATGGTGCAAGGAACTCCCCTCCTGGGGGCCTTTTTGAAGATACTGGCTGCCATGGAGTGCTACTTTCGGTCTAGAGCAGGGGTCTCCAAACTATGGCCCTCCAGTTGTTCAGGAACTACAATTCCCATCATGCCTAGTCATATCTGTGAATGTCAGAGTTTTACAATGCCTCATGGGACGTGTAGTTCCGCAACAGCTGGAGGGCTGTAGTTTGGAGATTCCTGGTCTAGAGGAAGTAGACTGTGGTTGTCCCCAACCTGGAGGTAGTGAGTGACTAACTGAAAAAAAAAGTAACACAGGAACCTTTCCTTTGCTGTCCTGGTTGAGATATCTTTAGAAACGTACCCAGCATGGCCGCCCAATGTCACTGCAGCTGCATGCCCTGAGATGTCAACAAGGCCAAGCTGCTGCCATTGTCTCCCTCCTCCCCTGCCAAAATAGGACTATACCGCTGGGCCATGGAAGAGAAAGAAGAGAAGAGTCACTGGCTGCAGCCAAGAGACTAGGGAGGCAAGCATCCCATTGGCCGTCACTGCAGCTAAAAAGTCAGCCATTAAAGCCGGCAGCTGCAGGGACTCATGGGTAGAGTAATTTCTGGAGGCAGTCGTGGAAAAGAAGAGACTGAGTGGAACTACAAGTCCCAGGGGTGAAGTGCTGCAGAGCAAGGAGGAAGGACTGGAAAGCCTGCACTGCCCTAGACAGTCTCATGCAGAGAGAGAGGTGAAGAAAGGACCTTTGTGCAGCTGTGGGTCCCTGGGGGCACATACTGTTAGGGGGAGGGAGCTGTACTGTTGGGAGCTCCTAGTGTTGCTTAGAAACTCTGGTGTTGTGCTGTGTTACTGCGCCTGCCAAGAGACTGCTGCTGCCATAGTGACTCCTGTGTGCATGTACAGAGCTTCAAACTCAGAAGCAAAGGGACTCATGGGGTTTCAGGCAGAGGACCAGGGGCGGACTGACCATTCGGGCACTCGGGCACTGCCCGAAGGCCCCATGCCACTAAGGGGCCCCGTCAGGGTTGCCAGCCTCATTAAAACCAGGGACAGTATGTAAAAATCTGTGTTTTTTTTTTTTTAAATCCCAAGATTATAGCTGCCAGGCCTCTACAGTACCTTTTCAGTGTGTATGTGTATTCTGTGTGTGTATATTGTGTGTCTGTGTGTGTATACTGTGTGTGTGTATACTGTTGGGTCCCATAATCTATTGCCCGGGGGCCCCATAATCTCCTATTGCCTGGGGGCCCCGTGAGTTGTCAGTCCGCCCCTGCAGAGGACTGTGTATTGTGATTGGTGATAATACTGTTTTCTTGCTTCTTTGTCAGTGTTGGATCATACTGAAGTTGTGGTGTCCATAACTGCGTCGTTGTGAGGCCACAAAGCTCAGCATGGTGCAAGGGTCAGCCTGACCCTATCCAGTGACTCTGTTCCAGATGCTCCAGGAGAGGGAGGAATCTTTGTAATGGACCCCAGAATGGTGGGAGGCATTTGGTCATCATTGTTGTCACATTCCTACTTAAAGGGACAGCACTATCCTTTTCTGAGACTCCCAGGGATTTACTCTGAGGACCGTTTCCCTTTTCTTGTTGGGATTACAAAACTGTTTATAGCGGCACACTGCAGACCTGCGGACAGCTGTTATCACTAGCCAATAGGAGTGGAATTGGTTGGGATTGACAGGGGAATTCGTTAAAGGTCTAAAACTTGACATATGAAGGACATACCTACAGTCTCTTTTTTCCCAACCTGTTATAAATAATCTCCAAACCCCTCCACTTCCCCCACAAATGACATGAAAAGGTTTTGGAGTAAAATGGCCTTCCGGCCTTTTATTAAAGTGGAGTTCCACCCACTTTTACAACTCTTCAGCATCCCTCACTAAACTGTGCACTGTAAATGAATTGGATATTTTTTTTTTTTTTTTCTCAGCGCCTACTGTATATCTGCTGTATTCATTTTTCACTTCCTCCTAGCCATGGCCCATCGCATCATTTCCTGTTTGCAATGCCTTCTGGGAAGGGCCGGCAACTTCCTCTGACACTGCCGTTGCTATGGAAACCTGACCTGAAACCTGTTACACTGCTTGTGCTGCACTGAGCATGTGCGAGATCTGCAAGGATGAGATCCAGGAAGAAATACAGTCTGGCTTCAGATGCCCACACTTAAGATGGCCACAGCCTGCTGTAAGTTTCTAAAATAACAAACTACTGCTATAAACTAACAAAACAGACCTAACTTTACTAGAATACATTAAGCTTGTGTATTATAGGGGTATTTTTATTTAAAAAGTATAATTTAGGCCGGAACACCACTTTAACAATTAACGGAATTTAAATAAATAACATTTTAAATAACCATAAACCAACTTCTCTATATACTTTGGGGGTCTTCGAGGGCAATGACACACCACTTGGTCACTGCGACCAACTTCTTTTAAACTTTAGGCCTCCAGTCGCAAGCCACCATCTCAGAGACGGTACTCAACCTTCACAGTGACCTACATTTTACCCCTTCCTGGTTAACCCCTCGTTAATCGGAGGGTACCTGAGAACCCCATACCACAGATGGGTCCCAACCATGTTATATATATAACGGCCATCTTCTCTTCCTCCAAAGACCCCACCACTGCCGGGCTGTCCTGACAGCCCCCCTGAATAAAAACCAAACTTCGGGAGGGTGGGAATCTCTTTCTCCTCCGCTCTAGACTTCCGTCACTTCCCACCTTCTCCTTCACTCGCTTCCTCCAGGCGCCTCCCGGCTCCAGACCACCCCCCACTTTCTTAAAGGGGACAACCTCACCTTATCCCCTTGCCTGTATGCTGTCCAGCCCTGTCATGCCGTCCCTCCGTCCATCCCCTTTTGTTCTTTACTATGGGACTCCCTTTTCTGATTGTAGTTCTCTTTAGAACTGTCTAAGTAAGGACGCCTTTTGCACAAGTTTTGGTAAAATTACCGACACAAGGGGCAAAATTCAGGTCATTCTGACTACCACCACTTTAAAAAAAACTGTCGTATGGCAGCGACAGATACTTAAAGAATTACCACTAGTTTGCAGATTAGGAAACTGGCAGTAGTTAAGTCCAGCTCCGAGCTGGTGTGTGGAGGTGAGGCCTGCACTACAGTGGTAAAAGTGGGACAAAACCAGTTACACCAATAAAACAATTTGCAATGGTGATAACAGTCTCAAGAATATTGGGTAGCCAACAATTTAGTCCAAAGGGCAAAGTTTAGACCTCCTAGAACCTGACTAAAGGAGATGCTCTGAATTTGAAACGTACACACACACACACAAGGGCTATTATAGAGACACAGGGGAGAATTTATAAAGGGTGTTGTAGATATGCTTTAAAATTCCGTTGAGCCAACCGCAACACAGTTATCCATGCTAGTGGTCGATTCATGTACTTGTCACCGACAAGCCACTGTGCCCCTCATGATGACAGCTGTATGGCCCAAGGAGTTTTGTACCCCATGAGGTCAATCTTGCCGTTGATTGACAACAAGTGGTAATGGTCGAATGGATAGTGGGCATCAGTGGCGTCGCTAGGGGGTGGTTTTTGGGGCTATAGCCCCGAATCTGGGGTCCATAGCCCCGAGTTTCTGCAGGGGTCCCCATGGGGAGGGGAGGCTCTCTGGGGACCCTGATGTTAGTGGGGGGTCTCTCTGGGGACCCTGATGCAAGGTGGGGGCTCTCTGGGGACTCTGATGTAAGGAGGAGGCTCTCTGGGGACCCTGATGTAAGGGGGGGCTCTCTGGGGACCCTAATGTAAGTGGGGGGCTCTCTGGGGACCCTGATGTAAGGGGTAGGCTCTCTGGGGACCCTGATGTAAGGGGGGCTCTCTAGGGACCCTGATGTGAGGGGGGCTCTCTGGGGATATACACACACACACACACACACATATATTACTGTATATACATGTGTATGCCCGCCCAGGCATATGACTTTCTTTACTACGCTGCTATGGGTTCTAGCCCCAGATCTTTTGTAGACCTAGCAACACCCCTGGTGGGCATAATGTGGTATTTTCCCCATTCGCACATTCGATCTGCTGAGAATGTAGCTTGAGAATATTCGATTTTGACCCATTCGCACAGAACAAGTTTACATGCAGTTTTAATAGATGGCATCACTAAGGGTCCAGCCAGTAAGTATAGCCTTGTAAGGAAGTGAAAATTATAAAGACATGCAAAAGACCAAGGACTGTGTTTTCAGTAGAATCTACAGGTATCTTTTCTTATCCCCCCTCCCTTCAGATTTCTTCATGCAGTAGTGCAAAATATATCAACAAAATCCTAATTAAAGTTGCTGGCACCCATCATTTTGAAAGTCGCGGGAGTAGAATTACATTCCAGGTTGAATGTGCATTGGACCCAAGTAACTGGGTGTGGGACATTTACAATGAGATGAAGGTCAGTATTTAGTACTATCTACTGTGGAACAGTCAAAAGAACATTACAAGTGTATATCAAACAAAAAAAAAAAAAATTTCTAAAAATTAGATAGAGCACCATGGCTAGACCTCTGAGAATCCATCTTACTGTATACTGGTCTGTATACTGGTCTGTATACTGGTCTGACCGCAGTGATGGGAATTCTGATTGGCTGTTACAGGTTACTACTCTTGGTATGAACCCACTGGCCACTTTATTAGGTACACCTTGCTAGTACCAGTTAGAACCCCCTTTTACCTTCAGAACTGCCTTCATTCTTCATGGCATAGCTTCAACAAGGTGTTGGAAACATTCCTCAGAGATTTTGGTCCATAGTGACATGATAGGATCACACAGTTGCTGCAGATTTGTCGGCTGCACATCCATAATGTGAATCTCCCATTCCACCACATCCCAAAGGTGCTCTATTGGATGAGATCTGGTGAGTGTGGAGGCCATTGGAGTACAGGGACCTCATTGTCCAGTGGTGAGATGATTGGAGCTTTGTGACATGGTGCATTATCCTGCTGGAAGGAGCCATCAGAAGATGGGTACACTGTAGTCATAAAGGGATGGACATGGTCAGCAACAATACTCAGGTAGGCCGTGGGGTTTAAATGATGCTCAATTGGTACTAAGGGGAAGGGTCCCCCCAAAAGGGGTTCTTAGGCAGCAAATGGTATAAACAATTATTCAAAGAAAGATATTGTAATATATTAATATTTTTTTTTTTATTAGCATACAAAAAATTATCATAAAAGTTAAAATATGAGTTCAGCAATGGGGGTATACCATTTGCTGCCTAAAAACCCCACCCTTTTGGGGGGACCCATCCATATCATATTATCTGGGGTGAGCAGCTACCATACCTCTCTATACATATCTTTCCTTTGCTATCCCTCACACCATTACACCACCACCAGCCTGAACCATTATCACAAGACAGGATGGATCCATGCATTCATGTTGTTTACGCCAAATTCTGACCCGACCATCTAAATGTCGCAGCTGAAATGCAGACTCAACATTTCTCCAATCTTCTATTGTCCAGTTTTGATGAGTCTGTACGAATTGTAGCCTTATTTTTCTGTTCTTAGCTGACAGGAGTGGCACCCGGTGTGGTCTTCTGCTGCTGTAGCCCATCTGCTTCAAGATTCGATGCGCTGTGCATTTAGAGATGGTATTCTGCATGTTCTGTAACAAGTGGTTATTTGAGTTACTGTTGCCTTTCTATCATCTTGAACCACACAACTGCCGCTCACCGGATATTTTCTCTTTTGCGGACCATTCTCTGTAAACCCGAGAGATGGCTGTGCATGAAAATCCCAGTAGATCAGCAGTTTTTGAAATACTCAGACCAGCCCGTCTGGCATCAAAAGTGACTTAAATCCCCTATATATCTGTATATACAATATATTATGTATATATAGTATATACGTTATATGGTATATACATATAAATAAATCAATGGATCCCTCCAGGGGATCCAGGAAAATTAAAAAGCCCTACATGGGATTTTGTAGGCTATACCTGCAGCATCAGGGACTTTTTTTAAAGCCAAGCTCTTTCCCCGGTAAGTAGACCTTTGGCATTTACATTGGCTAGCTACCACCTCGCTGACGGTAAACTAAAATTACAATGCGGAATAACCCACGAACATTAATAATAGCTCACGACAGGTATAGACCAGCGAAGGTCAAGCGGTATATATCCCGCACATAATTTCTATTATAACCTCAGGGAATTATTTAGCATTTGGCCATCATTTCATCTCGCATTTTCCTCCACTGTCATGAGCGCAATGCTTCTGCAGAGCAAGGGGAAGGCAGGCACCTTCATCGCCGTCATACTGACCGTTCTGCATGCTATTTCACGGTTGCCAGGGCAACCCAGGCTGGTCCAGCAGCTGACACGAATACCAAGCTCTTGTGAGGGTCATTACTTGTGAGCGCCGGGGATGTGGATGCTGGAAGGGATCCAAACTGTCTTTGTGCGGGAGGGGCAAACCTTGCTATGGATCTGTCTCCAACTCGCTATCTCCCTGTAATCTGG
This sequence comes from Aquarana catesbeiana, assembly GCF_042186555.1. NCBI lineage: Eukaryota > Metazoa > Chordata > Amphibia > Anura > Ranidae > Aquarana > Aquarana catesbeiana. Next base: position 762,239,771 of record NC_133325.1, on the reverse strand, counting down.
TTTGATGCTGTCTCCATGGGCAACACGGCGCCAGGAGTATTGATGTGTAGTCGCCCATAGGCATCAACTGCAAGCCAGGTCTCATTAGTCGGATCAAAGGGAAACCACTTATACCTGACTTTTGATTGGCTGATGTGGATTGCACCTTAAGGGCCCTTTCACACAGGCTGTCTGATCATGTCTGCCTGTCAGTTTTTCAGGCGGACCTGGTTGGACCCTTCAGTCTCCTCTATGGAATGGCGGACACCCGCTGCCATCCGATCCTGCCCACAAAAAAACAGATGGGTGGTGGTCCTATTTTCCATCCATCAGACCGGATCTGATGGAACAGGGACAGGATGTCAGTTTCCATCCAATTTCCCCAAAGAAGTGAGCGGGACCATGTCCGTGTCCGTGTCTGTGTCCGTGTCTTTGTCCGTGTCTGTGTCCATGTCCGCTCTGCACAGTGGAGTGATCCCCCAGCTGAGCAAGCGCTCACGAGCTACACGAGCGCGTCTGATTGAAAGGGGCCTTAACCGCTGATGGACGCCCACCGTACATTTTACAGGGCGGCCGCTCTGTGCACACTTCTGGGTCTGGGGCACAAAGGCACACCGCTGGCGACCCACACCCGCGGTGATTGTACACAGCGGGAGCCAAGCGGCGGGTACTCGATGTCCGCCGGCACCCGCTGATTACACAGGACACAGACAGAACGACAATCTGCCTATGTAAACAATGCAGACCACCGCTCTGTCAGAGGGGAAGGTAGTGATCCTGTGTTTCTGCTAAGCAGGAACACAGATCTTTGCCTTCCCCTAGTCAAAGCACCTCCCCCACAGTTAGTAAACACAACCTAGGCATACATTTAAAGTGATACTAAAGGATCATTTTTTATTTTTTTTTAAATAACAAACATACCATACTTACCTACACTGTGCAGCTCGTTTTGCACAGAGTGGCCCCGAACATCCATTTCTGAGGTCCCTCAGCGGCTCTTGCGGCTCCTCCCCTCATTAGATAACGCCCTTGGAGAAGCTCTCTCCCAAGGGGGTTACCTTGCGGGCGCACTCCCGAGTCCAGCATTCGGCGTCCATAGTGGCCAAATGCAGGTCTCGACCCCGCCCCCCTGCTCGACCCCGCCCCCCGCTGTTGATTGACAGCAGCGGGAGACAATGGCTGCACTGCTATTAATCTATCCAATCAAGATCCTGGAACCCATTGAGAGAGGGACGGCGGGGACGCGCCCACGGAAATTCAGGGCTCAGGTAAGTAAAACGGGGGGCTAGGGGGCCGGTGACTGCAAGGTGTTTTTTCACCTTAATGCATAGGATGCATTAAGGTGAAAAAACGCGAGCCTTTACAACCCCTTTAACCTTTTGAGCGACCCCGATGTTAACCCCTTCAAAGCCAGTGTCATTAGTACAGTGACAGTGCGTATTTGTGGCACTGATCACTGTATTGGTGTCACTTGTCCCCAGAAAGTGTCAAAAGTGTCAGGTGTCCGATTTGTCTGCCACAAAACCGCAGTCCCGCTATAAGTCGCTGATCACATGCCATTACTAGTAACATAAATAAATAAATAAATAAAAATATCCCATAGTTTGTAGATGCCATAATTTTTGCGCAAACCAATCAATATACGCTTATTGGGATTTTTTTACCAAAAATATGTAGCAGAATACATATTGGCCTAAATTGATGAAGAGATTTGATTTAAAAATTTTTTTTTGGATGTCTTTTATAGCAGAAAGTAAAAAATATTGTGTTTTTTTTTTTTTTTTTTCAAAATTGTCTGCCTTTTTTTTTTTTTTTTTCATTGTTTATAGCACAAAAAATAAAAAACTGCAGTTGTGATCAAATACCACCAAAAGAAAGCTCTATTTGTGGGACTTTAATTTGGGTACATCGTCGCACGACCGCGCAATTGTCAGTTAACCGGTTCCCGACCGGCTCCTGTACATTTACGTCGGCAGAATGGCACGGCTGCGCAAAGTAACGTACCCATACGTTACTTTGAATTTTCCGCCGTGTGCGCGCGCCTGCCGCGATCTCTGTGAGTCGGGTCGCGGGTCCCGTGGACTCGATCGCCGTGGGCATACCCGCGATCGCCTCACGGAGAGGACAAACGGGGAGATGCCGTTGTAAACAGCATCTCCCCGTTCTGCCTAGTGACAAGTGTCACTCGATCTCTGCTCCCTGTCATCGGAGCAGAGATCAGTGACGTCACACACACAGCCCATCCCCCTGACAGTTAGAAATCACTCCCTAGGACACACTTAACCCCTCCCCGCCCCATAGTGGTTAACCCCTTCACTGCCAGTGTCATTTATACAGGAATCAATGCATTTTTATAGCACTGATTGCTGTATAAATGACAATGGTCCCAAAAATGTGTCAGAAATGTCCGACATGTCCGCCATAATGTCGCAGTCACAATAAAAATCGCTGATCGCCGCCATTACTAGTAAAAAAAAAAAAATATTAATAAAAATGCCATAAAACTATCCCCTATTTTGTAAACGCTATAACTTTTGCGCAAACAAATCAATATACGCTTATTGCGATTTTTTTTTACCAAAAGTATGTAGAAGAATACGTATCGGCCTAAACTGAGGAAAAAAAATGTTTTTTTATGGATAATTATTATAGCAAAATGTAAAAAATTGTCGCTCTTATTTTGTTTATGGCGCAAAAAATAAAAATCGCAGAGATGATCAAATACCACCAAAAGAAAGCTCTATTCGTGGGAAAAAAAGGACGTCAATTTTGTTTCGGAGCCACGTCGCACGACCGCGCAATTGTCAGTTAAAGCGACGCAGTGCCGAATCGCAAAAAGTGCTCTGGTCAGAAAGGGGGTAAATCCTTCCGGGGCTGAAGTGGTTAAAGTAACACAGTGCTGTATCACAAAAAATGGCCTGGTCATGAAGGGGGGTAAATCTCCTGGAACTGAGGTGGTTAATAGGCTATCAAATTCTAGGGTATGCTGCAATTCCTGGCTTTGACAAATGACTATTTGATGCATGAGATTTTAGACCTTAGAACCACTCGCCAATGGGCTTATGCAAACATTTAAAGCTGAAGTTTAGGCCCTATTTACACTTCATGATTTAGAATAGCGGGCGCTGCGATTCTGCCAGCAATTCCAAATTGTGTGGCAATCGGTGCAAAACACACAACACACATTTGGGTGTCATTTATTCTAAATGGCGACCCCAAATGCGATACATTTTTGCCAAAATAGAATCGCACTGCAATTACGGAAAAATGCCGCACAGAGCTTATCTCCCAAAAAGCAGCAGGAGCTTCTTTTGGGCGACAAACATGCATTGGGCAGCCCATTGAAGTGAATAGGCTGCCCTATGAGTGCCACATGGGATCGCAAGCGGGAACTCTGTGTGAACAGGGCCTTAGGTTTGGCAATTTTTACGTAGTTACATTTGTCAAGCTTGGACCAATGTAAGTCTGTATATGGATTCTGCCCGTGATGGCGAACCCATGGCAGGCGTGCCACAGCCAGCACGCAGAGCCCTCTCTGTGGGCACATCAGGAAAAAGGCACACACTGACACTGACCGGCCATCCATACAAGCTGATTCGTCCCCACCCCCCATTAAACTACATCTCCCACAAGTCTCTAGGGCCAGGGGTGACGTGTCCGAGGTGGGCGTGAATGAGAAGAAGCGGCTCCCACACAGCTCTGAGGCCAGGGGTGACATGCGGGGGGGAATCCGTTCTTACAAGCCGTCCACAAAGCACCCCCATCAAACTACATCTCCCACAAGTCTCTGGGGCCAGTGGTGACGTGTCTGGGGTGGGTGTGACTGAGAGAACATGGCTGGGATCAGGGGTGACGGGTGAGATGTTTAATGTGGACATTATATGTAGATAAAATAACCGTTCTGTCCGCGGTGTCCCGCTTCTTAGAGGCAGAGGCTCATGCTGCTGCTTTACTGTACATTCCTGCTGACCGGAGCCATGCAATACCTGTACCACCTGCTGGTGCTCAGCAAATGCATCCTTACCAGTGCCCAGCAAATGCATCCTTACCAATGCCCAGCAAATGCATCCTTACCAGTGCCCAGCAAATGCATCCTTACCAGTGCCCAGCAAATGCATCCTTACCAATGCTCAGCAAATGCATCCTTACCAATGCCCAGCAATGGATCCTTATCAGTGCCCAGCAATGGATGCTTACCAGTGCCCAGCAAATGCATCCTTACCAATGCCCAGAAAATGCATCCTTACCAATGCCCAGCAAATGCATCCTTACCAGTGCCCAGCAAATGCATCCTTACCAGTGCCCAGAAAATGCATCCTTACCAGTGCCCAGAAAATGCATCCTTACCAGTGCCCAGCAAATGCATCCTTACCAGTGCCCAGAAAATGCATCCTTACCAGTGCCCAGCAAATGCATCCTTACCAATTCCCAGAAAATGCATCCTTACCAGTGCCCAGCAAATGCATCCTTACCAGTGCCCAGCAAATGCATCCTTACCAATGCCCAGAAAATGCATCCTTACCAATGCCCAGAAAATGCATCCTTACCAATTCCCAGCAAATGCATCCTTACCAGTGCCCAGCAAATGCATCCTTACCAGTGCCCAGAAAATGCATCCTTACCAGTGCCCAGCAAATACATCCTTACCAATGCCCAGCAAATGCATCCTTACCAGTGCCCAGCAAATGCATCCATACCAGTGCCCAGCAAATGCATCCTTACCAATGCTCAGCAAATGCATCCTTACCAATGCCCAGCAATGGATCCTTACCAATGCCCAGCAATGGATCCTTACCAGTGCCCAGCAAATGCATCCTTACCAATGCCCAGCAATGGATCCTTACCAGTGCCCAGTGAATGCATCCTTATCAGTGCCCAGCAATGGATGCTTACCAATGCCCAGCAATGCATCCTTACCAATGCCCAGCAACGGATCCTTACCAGTGCCCAGCAAATGAAACCTTATCCAAAAATACATGCACATGTAAAGTTGATGTTTTTTTTCAATAAAAAACTGTATAATTTAAGTGTTTTTATTTTAAGACAAAAGCTGTTAATTATAAAAAAACAACTTGTACAGTTGTCCAAACTAAGCGAAAAACTGGTATTCAGGTTTATTTGCAGTGTTGGCACTTTAAAATAAATAAGTTGGTTTCGTGTTGCAGTTTGGGCACTCGGGCTCAAAAAGGTTCGCCATCACTGGTATACGCCATATGTGGCACCCTCTAGTGTGCTAGAGTAGGTAATGTTAGGATTGTTGTTAGTGTAGGTAAAAGGTTTTGGCTTGGCTGGCAGCCAAGCCTGTATTTGAATCTGGGTCAGGTGAGTGATCCAGGGTGGGCTGGTATGACTCCTCAGGCAGCATCTCTTGTACCTCCCCCTGCTTCCGGAACTTTCCAGAAGAATGGGAGGAAGGTTAGGATAAGCTGCCTGGAGTATTCATGAGGGTCCTGACCAATCCCCAACAGATGGGTTGGCAGGGGGCCAGCCCCCTCAAACACTCAGGGTCAGTCCAGCAGGGCATGATAGAGTTCGGGTAGATGCTGGGATGGAGTGCTAGGAGGCTGTCGGTGGGCCCTTGAGGGTAACCCCCTAATCTGGGGGGGGCTCTGTAACCTTGGCCTGGGAGTTTGGGTAGATGATGGGATGGAGTGCTAGGAGGCTGTCGGTGGACCCTTGAGGGGTAACCCCCTAATCTGGGGGGGGGCTCTGTGACCTTGGCCTGGGAGTTTGGGTGCAGGAGGGATCCTCTGATATCCCAAGGAGGAATACTGTCCAGTGGTAGGTGTGAGGACAGTAGGAACCAGTGAGCACGTCCAGGAGATCTCCAAGGAGAAGACAGCCAGGTGGGCTGGTGAGTATTAGTCGGGGAGGGCTGAGAGGACTGGGCGAGACCAATCTGAGATGGCTGCAGAGTCAGTCTGGGAGGAATATGGAAGATTATCAGGAGGGCTAGAGAAAGGGGCAGCTGCAGTCCGGTGGGCTGGCAGTGCCTGAAGAGGGGGGTGCTGGGATCAGTAGTCACAAAAGGACAGCTGAGCACTGGGACTTTGCTACACAAACAAGGGGCCCATGGTCCCCGCCTGTAAAGGGCATTTGCTACATCTGACTGAGCCCTATTGTCAGATCATCTAATAGTGTGCCAGCTGGTCCTGGGAGTTTTGTTCTGCAAGCAAGTGTTGTGCTGGAGGAGCCGAGGAGTGTGTAAATAAATTGTACAGAAGAAGTTGTCCCTGAAGACTTCTGCTAAAACCAGTGGGCATCCCATAATACCCCATATCCCCATCCAAGTTTATTCCCCTCAATAAAAACACAAAATCAAAGCAATGGACTGTTGTCTGACTGCAGGGGGCTTGTGAAGATTCGGTGTGCCTGGCTGTGCAGGGTGGGGGACCCCATTCTACTTGCGGCTTCTTAGGGGGTGCGCTGCACATACTTTTGGGATGGAAATCACTATAATAGACACCAGTAGTCTGAGGATTGCTGCTAACTTCTGAATGTCCTACAAAGGGAATGCTCTGCTGCTTAGCTAACATAGAACGTCACTCCCTTCACCCAGGTGCCAATCAGAGAATGCTTTATATTTTCTCAATAAATGCAAAGTTCAGACACAAGTGTTCTCTGATTGGATGAGGTGGAGATCGCAACATCACTGCCCTTTACTGAGAAGTAGAGCGTTCTGCATAAGGTCCGAGTGCTGATAATGGCAGGAAGGAGGTACCACTGGTCCTCCCGTACAGGACTTGAGCAAGCAGGATGGGCCCAGGCAGTAGGGTGAATCGGATGTGAGCAGGGAGGGTATCTCTTCAGCTGCTGCAGAACGAACCATACAGGGGATCAGTTCCAGTACTTGCCCTCCCTTCTGCACCAATCACCCTCCCTGTACACTATACCTTTCCCTCTGGTACCTAGACCCCTTTATGTGCCACCTCCGCAGTGCTGCCAGATTCCCTCCTCATCTTCCCGCCGGCGGCTGCAAGCACACAATAGGATCCTTCAAGATGGAGAGTGAGGGAAGGGTCTGGTAAATACACTATCTTGCCAAAAGTATTGGGACACCTGCCTTTACACGCACATGAACGTGTAATTTAATGGCATCCCAGTCTTAGTCTGTAGGGTTCAGTATTGAGTTGGCCCACCCTTTTCAGCTATAACAGCTTCAACTCTTCTGGGAAGGCTGTCCACAAGGTTTAGGAGTGTGTCTATGGGAATGTTTGACCATTTTTCCAGAAGTACATTTGTGAGGTCAAGTGCTGATGTTGGACAAGAAGGCCTGGCTCGCAGTGTCTGCTCTAATTTATCCCAAAGATGTTCTATGGGGTTGAGGTCAGGACTCTGTGCAGGCCAGTCAAGTTCCTCCACCCCAAACTCGCTCATCCTTTATGGACCTTGCTTTGTGTACTGGTGTGCAGTCATGTTGTAGCAGGAAGTGGCCATCCCCAAAATGTTCCCACAAAGTTGTACATTGTCCAAAATGTCTTGGTATGCTGACACCTTAAGAATTCCCTTCCCTGAAACTAAGGGGCCAAGCCCAACCCCTGAAAAACAACCCCACACCATAACCCCCCTTCCACCAAATGATTTGGACCAGTGCACAAAGCAAGGTCCATAAAGGACATGGATGAGCGAGTTTGGGGTGGAGGAACTTTACTGGCCTGCACAGAGTCCTGACCTCAACCCGATAGAACACCTTTGGGATGAATTAGAATGGAAACTGCGAGGCTTTCTAGTCCAACATCAGTGCCTGACCTCACAAATGTGCTTCTAGAAAAATGGTCAAACATTCCCATAGACACACTCCTAAACCTTGTGGACAGCCTTCCCAGAAGAGTTGAAGCTGTTATAGCAGCAAAGGGTGGGCCAACCCAATATTAAACCCTACGGACTAAGACTGGGATGTCATTAAAATTCATGCGTGTGTAAAGGCATTTAAATATTGAAATACATTATCATGAGATCTTATTTGTACTGAAATAAATACAGATAAATTGAACAGATAAATTGGTGATAAGAGGGGTATTAATCGTCATTAGAGTACAAAAGGTAACTTAGAATTGTTGCGGATCGCCCCAATAAACTCTCCTCTTTTCCATGGGCAGCCTATGAACAATGTACCCAACTGGCAGAACTGGCAGCATTCTCTGCTAGAAAACCAACAGCAGGACAGCCAAGCACACCGCGTGTTTTGAGGCTGGAAGGCAATATGCTTAAATACAACCCAGCCAAGCAATGCAAAACACATTGAGAGCATTTAGCACACAGGATTAATCGAATTATAGTTTAATCATATCAATCCCAATACTTTTGGTAATATAGTGATATAGTGTGTACCTGCAGCGTGTCTGCGCATGCACCAAATATGAATTCAAGATGGTGGCACCTGGGAGCAGCAGTGTAGAGAGAACTTTCCCTACAAGTAAGTGATGGGCGAATGGTTCGGCCCGAGCATCAGTTTGGGCCAAACATTTGCCCATTCGGCTGTTCGCCCCGACTAACACACTGCAATGCACTGAGCGCTGCACAAGCTTTGCCCAAACAGGGTGCAGTGTTTGCTGGTTGTTAAGGAGCGAGCCGAGAAGCTGGCCACGGCGTCCTTAACAACTGATCAGTCATCAGCTGTCAATGTGTTTCCCCGCTCACAGCTGAATAAAAAAAAAAAAAAACGTTTAAAAAATAAAGAAAAAATGGCGTGGGGCCCCCGCAAAATCCGTACCAGACCCTTATCAGGGCTCCCCCCACCCCACCCCAAAGCACCTTGTCCCCATGTTGATGGGTATAAGGGCCTCTTCCCGACAACCCTGGGCTGTGGTTTTCGGGGGTCTGTGGGCAGGGGGCTTATCAGAATCAGGAAATCAGAGCTTTTTTCATTTTTTTCGGTTTCCGGCGGGCGGCGTGATTGATGATGGATTTACGTTGAGGGACGCTTTTTTTTATTTCTATTCTATTTTATTTTTTAATAAAGGATTTGTCAAAAACTGTCTCTTGTGTTACATAGTTACATAGTAGGTGAGGTTGAAAAAAGACACAAGTCAATCAAGTCCAACTTCAGGTGCTTATCTAATAGTTTCTTGAAACTATTGATGCTCCCCGCTGAGACCACTTCCTGTGGAAGGGAATTCCACATCCTCGCCGCTCTTACAGTAAAGAACTCTCTACGTAGTTTAAGGTTAAACCTCTTTTCTTCTAATTTTAATGAGTGGCCATGAGTCTTGTTAAACTCTCTTCTGCGAAAAAGTTTTATCCCTATTGTGGGGTCACCAGTACGGTATTTGTATATTGAAATCATATCCCCTCTCAAGCGTCTCTTCTCCAGAGAGAATAAGTTCAGTGCTCGCAACCTTTCCTCATAACTAAGATCCTCCAGACCCTTTATTAGCTTTGTTGCCCTTCTTTGTACTCGCTCCATTTCCAGTACATCCTTCCTGAGGACTGGTGCCCAGAACTGGACGGGATACTCCAGGTGCGGCCGGACCAGAGTCTTGTAGAGCGGGAGAATTATCGTTTTATCTCTGGAGTTGATCCCTTTTTAATGCATGCCAATATTCTGTTTGCTTTATTAGCAGCAGCTTGGCATTGCATGCCATTGCTGAGCCTATCATCTACTAGGACCCCCAGGTCCTTTTCCATCCTAGATTCTCCCAGAGGTTCTCCCCCCAGTGTATAGATTGCATTCATATTTTTGCGACCCAAATGCATTATTTTACATTTTTCTACATTGAACCTCATTTGCCATGTAGTCGCCCACCCCATTAATTTGTTCAGGTCTTTTTGCAAGGTTTCCACATCCTGCGGAGAAGTTATTGCCCTGCTTAGCTTAGTATCGTCTGCAAATACAGAGATTGAACTGTTTATCCCATCCTCCAGGTCGTTTATAAACAAATTAAATAGGATTGGTCCCAGCACAGAACCCTGGGGAACCCCACTACCCACCCCTGACCATTCCTGTACTCCCCATTTATCACCACCCTCTGAACTCGCCCTTGTAGCCAGTTTTCAATCCATGTACTCACCCTATGGTCCATGCCAATGGGCCTTATTTTGTACAGTAAACGTTTATGGGGAACTGTGTCAAATGCTTTTGCAAAATCCAGATACACCACGTCTACGGGCCTTCCTTTATCTAGATGGCAACTCACCTCCTCATAGAAGGTGTTTATTACATTTTGCCAGTTTTTTGGTGAATGGGTAGGGGTACAATGTACCCGATACCCATTTACATAGGGGGTGCGGGATCTGTGGGCCCCCTTGTTAAAGGAGGCTTCCAGATTGCGATAATCCCCCTGCCCGCAGAACCCGACAACCACAGTAGAGGGTTGTCGGGAAGAGGCCCTTATCCCCATCAACATGGGTACAAGGTGCTTTGGGGTGGGGGGAGAGCCCCCCCCCCACCACTTCAAAGCACACACCCCCCATGTTGAGGGCATGTGGCCTGGTATATTTCAGGGGAGGGGGGCTCGCTTCCCCCCCCTTTTCCTGACCTGCCATGCTGCATGCCCGGATAAGGGTCTGGTGTGGATTTTGGGGGGATCCCACTTTGTTTTGTTTTTTTTACATTGGCGTAGGGTACACCTTTCAAATCCTTTCTAGTCCCAAAGGGTCTGGTAATAACTGGGGGGGACCCCGTGCCATCTTTTTCTTTATTTTTTTCAAAAGCCGGGCGACTGCAGTTGTAACTGTGAGACATTTTAAATTGGATTTGAGTTGTTGTTTTTTTTTTTCTTTAGAAATGTCATTTTTAGTGCAGCATGTTTTCATGTTTTATGCATGCTACAGATGTGCCACTTTGCAGGCACATTAAGGGACCCCCCCCCCCCCCCCAGGCACTATATTTAAAGGGATGTTTTATTTTTGCAGTTTATGCATAATTAAAATCACGACTCCTGAAAAAACAATTGTTTTTAACAATTTTTTTTTCTATTGATACATGTGCAGTACCCAGACCCCCATTGCCCTTTTATGGCCAATCACTTGCATATAAGCATTCAAAATGGGCACTTTTTATTTTTCCTGTTCAGCCCCCATAGACTTCAATGGGGTTCGCTGTTTGGGTTAGAACATTTCCCCTGTTCGGGAGTTCTGCTGCAAACTGAACAGAGGGGTGTTCTGCCCATCCTTACCTACAAGCGTGACAAGCTAGACTGCATGGACTAGTAAGTATGTTTTTTTTTTTTCTTACTTTTATACCGGGACAATTTTTAGGATTTAAAAAAATATTATATAAGGGTGAACTTTCTCATTGAGCCTTCTATAAACCTCAGTCAATAGCCGGTATAAAGTATGCAACCAGTAAAATCAGACCTTGGAAGAATTTGGAAGAAAGAGGACAATCGACGCTAGACTAGCAAGCTTTTTTTTGAAGGCAGTCAATGTTGTCCTTCACATTTTTATCAGGAGGACTGGTATCCTTTCATTAATCTATTTTATGAGATATTTTATGTATTTATTTACATTGTTGTGTGAATAAGTCTTTACATTCTTTAATTAGATCACTTTTTTCTTGTAAGAGTTTTATTGCTGAAATGTTTTTTTTTTTATTATTAGAATTTTGATTGCATATCGCCCTCTGCTGTTAGGAAGTAGAACTCCGTGCTGCAATCATTTCCTAATATTTCTGGCATGCATTCTTTGTTGAGTCGGCTCACAATTCATGTTTAAAATCAGCAGATGTTAATGGAATAAGTTACGGGTGTTCTCTGTAGTGGAATGCAGGCAGACCAGGAGCCCTACAGCGCTGAGTTTGTGAGTCCAGTAACCCTCGGAAAGATTATTTGTATGGTTTTTATATCTTCTACAAGGATTTGTCTGAGTATCCTCCTTGTGCTTTAGTGCCACCATTCCTATAATATAAAACGCACATTGGTAATTAAAGTGGTTGTAAAGGCAGAAGGTTTTTGATCTTAATGCATTCTATGCATTAAGATCAAAAGCCTTCTGTGTGCAGCAGCCCCCCTCAGCCCCCCAAATTCTTACCTGATCCCCATCTCTGTCCAGCGATGTTGTAGGATTATCTTGCCAGACTTATCCACCTTACCAACCGCTCGGTGTCTGCCAACCCTCTCCTCCAATCCCTACACTGGCTCCCAATCACCCAGCGAATTAAATTCAAAATACTAACCACAACATACAAAGCCATTCACAACTCTGCCCTGAGCTACATCACCAATCTTGTCTCCAAATATCACCCAAATCGTCCTCTCCGCTCTTCTCAAGACTTCCTACTCTCAAGCTCTCTCGTCTCCTCCTCTCATGCTCATCTCCAGGATTTCTCCAGAGCCTCTCCCATCCTCTGGAACTCGCTACCTCCACCTGTCCAGCTATCCCCTACTCTTGCTACCTTCAGACGATCCCTGAAAACTCATCTCTTCAGGAAAGCCTATCACGTCTCCAACTAATCTTCTACCACTTCTATCAGCTCATTCCCCACAGTTACAAACTTTTGTACCACCTGCCCCACCCTACTAGATTGTAAGCTCTTCTGAGCAGGGCCCTCTTAATCCTATTGTATCTTATTGTATTATAACTGTATTGTCTCCCTTTTATATTGTAAAGCGCTGCCTAAAATGTTGGCGCTATATAAATCCTGTATAATAATAATCTTGGATGTCCGGGACTCCCCTCCTCTTTGGCTGAGACAGCAGCATGGCGTCATTGGCTCCTGCTGCTGCCAATCAAAATCAGTCGGCCAATGAGGAGAGAAAAAGGGGGCGGACTGGGTCGCAGCTCCGTGCCTGAATGGACATAGGGAGCTGTGGCGCGGCTCGGGTGCCCCCATAGCAAGCTGCTCGCTGTGGGGGGGCACTTAACAGGAGGGAGGGGCCAGGGGTGCCGAAGAGGGACCTGAGAAGAGGAGGATCTGGGCAGTTGGTTTTGCACAGAGCAGGTAAGTATAACATGACTGCTGAGGCGCAATGGGCTTAGGTCCCAATTAACGTAACACAAAGGGATCAAATCCCCCACAACCCTTGCCCTTTACCCCATTAAATAAGACACTTACAACCATTAGGTTGGAAAGGGCAAGGCCACAGCTTTATTAAATTTTAACATATAACATGTGAACATATTTAACCAGCGCCAGTCTCAGTAGTACTGTGAGCACTTAACCAAAAGAGGGAATTGGGGCCTGTCCTTACCATAAGGACAGACAGCCTACTTCCAATTTTCCATTCAAGGGCATAGCCTATTACAGCAACTTTAACTGCAAGGTCAAGAAAACCGCAGCAAGCTGTGACATACCACAACATAGGAAAAAGGGGGCGGGAGGGTGGGCAGCTCTTCCAACCAACTCTTCCAAAAGACCCAGAATTCCCTGGGCCACATGTTCCCTGAGCTCAGACCCATCCCACATGTCCCAACCAATCGTTCCCCTTGTCATGCAGCTAGCCATGACCCCAGCAGTCAAGGCTCTCTTTCGATAGGGAGGGGGATCAAGAGGCCTTCATGCTTGTTATTTTTAAACAAAAAAGAGACTTTACAATATTTGAACATGTTTGAAGATCAGTATACCTGTCTGAAATTTCTTGTGTTTATTTTGCTCGTATTTGCGCATGTATTTGTGCATGTGTGTACATGAGTAAGAAAAATTCTATCACCCAGAATTCAATTTTACTTCTTCAAATAATATTATACACGCGTAAACATGTAAAATACTGACCAGCAATTCAGATTTGTGCATTTTTTTAAACTCATCTATACGCAGAACATGTTTACACACCTGTGTGTACAGGCCCATTGAAAACAATGGGTTGCACTTAGATCAGTAAAAAAAAAAAAAATGCCTGTACGTCTAAAAACGCTGAGTTATTAGGCAGCAGCTTGCAAGAGGCCCAAATGTGTGCTAGGATGTGACTATATATAAGGCTTCATTCGCGTCTAACAATATGTCGGTGAAGGTTGTCCTTAATCCTGGTCATGGTAAAGCTGATGTAGCACCCTCCTAGGCTGCTAGCTAGACTAGGTACTGTAAATGTAGTTCTTTTAGCTCTAGTGTAATCAGTTGAGCGGCTTGTGATTATTTTGGGCTGTTCTGTGTATCACTGGTCTGGTTGCAGGTTTGACTGTTTCCTCCTGCCTTCTGGAGGGTTCTGGAATGTTGCATGGAAGAGTCAAATAGGCAGCCTGACTATCGATGTGGTCCCAGCCAATCCCTGGGAGAGGGTGCCTAGTAGGTGGCTAAGGAGTGCATACATAGTTTGAGGCTTTGAGTAAAGGGGTTCTTGTCCAGGAGAAGAAGTTTTCAGCCTGAGGGGCTGCTGCCCTTCTGGCCAGTCTAGCTGTGCTCTTTATTTGCTCATCAAGGTCCTAACTGTGCCAGCTGGGGTGGTCTATTCTACTGAACTTTGCTGGAGCTGATCAAGGGATTTCTTTTTGGGGATCTGGAGGGTTCTCGGGAGACATGCTTGGCTGATATTAGAAGGAGGCAATTAAATATCCAAGGACATGCGTGAATACAGACTGATGTGTGAGAT